>NW_013668757.1:99669-119996 GCF_000517525.1 Limulus polyphemus
CAAACAAACAAACAATTTCAACATAAGTCTAACTAGAATTTACTCGACCCACGGTAGAGGACGCTACAATTATTGTTGTAAGGCCACAGGAAATAATATTTAAGGGTTAAAAACAGTAGATAAACGGCAATGCATAGTGTTACGTTAATAATTCCCGTAGAAATTCTTTCCGAGAAACTTCAGCGATACAAGTCCTTTCTTAATTTAAACTAGTTTATTCTTTCTCGATACAAACTTTGTAATACACAGAACTTCCACAGTCAATACGTTTCTCGTCGCTTTAAACTTAACGACTTTCATAAACACGCGCTATAATCACAGCGATTCACAAGCTCGATAACTTCGCTCTATGCGACTGCAAAACACACAAACAGAATCGACTTATCGTGACTCGATTATCTATCTATCCCCAGCTGGCTTTCTTTGCCAGGTTTATATACTAAAAAGGGGGCATCTTATAGGGACCTGTAACTCGACACAATCAAGTAAGATGCCCCCTTTTTAGTATATAAGCCTGGCAATCCTAATACTTGATTGTGTCGAGTTACAGGTCCCTTAGGATTGCAGTTAATTGAATCGTTCACTGATCTTGCGTCCAATCTCACAAATATATATAAATTGAAACGATGATTACTGACTACACACTAAATAACCGATTCTGAGAGACAAGCGAAAGGATGGAAAATGGGTCGTTAGTTCAAACTACGGGTTGTATGAATAGTTTGGAACCATTGGTGCTTCAACGAATTTTACAGAATGTGTTTCACATGCTGTATTTGTAATTTGAAACAAGTTTGGAGACGGTATTTCATTCTCTTTGAATATTGCGAAGCACATTCGTGTCATTGTCAATGTTCCACAGTGCTAGTATCCTTAACTTTAGCTAGCAACTTTCTGTTAACGATTTTTCTCCCTCTCTAGATAGCGTGCATAAAATTCGGCAGCAACCTTCCACTGAAACCAATCTTCTCTGTCATACAGCAGAATTAACTCGATTTTTGGACAGTCACGTATCTGAAATTAAGAAAGGTACAAATCACCTAGGGTTTCAAACTTTTCGAATATCCTGTATTACAGTATGATTATCAAGCTGTAAAACGAGGACATCCAAGCTTTTTGAGATCTACATTACTGTCGTATAAATCATCCCGAAGAAAAGCATAACGATGATGTGCAAATATTTTTTGTTCTGGAATAACCTTGTAAAATGCAGAATTTATCCATGATTATTCTACTAATATGTCGAGTGAAAGCGAATAAGGCATAGCGCGTGGTGCACTGTCTGTACTTTGTCGTGATCAAATATGAAAATAGAGATTTGAGAAAAACGTAGCTTTTATTGAAGAAATTAGTATCGTCACTACGAGGAGAATTAAGACGAAGGAACTATGAGCAGGGAAAGAAATATAGGGTAGGTTTACTGAATGGCTAAGTCAGAGATATCTACATTCATACGTACGCGTTCCTTTTTTTAAGACAGCTGAACAGATGACAAAACCTTGTCGAAACGTTGTACATTTGCTGTTATATTAAAGTTTTTCTTCATTACCCATTCAAGCCGTCTCCAGCCATTATTAGTCTCAAAGTGGGTTCCTCGTCATAGAACAACAACACTCATATTATTCAACCTACTTACTAAATACTACTGCTATATATATAATACTAGCTGAGTTACCCGGCGTTGCATGGTGAAAATTTAGATTTGAAATGTATAGATCAGTATTTTTCAGCAAATTATTCAGTAAGTAGACAAAAGCTGTGATGCGAGAAATAAAAAAACATTTAATCAAACAAAGCTTTATTTGAAATTAGATCGTGTTTGAGCTTGTCTTGTTCTTTGAGCCTGAAGTCGTACATTATGTTGCTCCACTGTTTCTTGCTCTCTGTAAGTTATTTGTCTTAATTTTTGTGCTTGAAGTCTGATTTGACGTTGTTCAGAAGTTTCTTGTTGTTTATATCCAGCTTGCCTTGATGATTCTGACTGAACTCTGGCTTTGTGCTGTTCAACAGTTTCTTGTTCTCTCTGAGTAGCCTGACTTTCAGCATGAGCTCGAAATCTAACTTTATGTTGTTCCAAAGTATCTTCCTGTATTTGAGCAGCTTGTGTTTGAAGTCTTTGATTGCGTTCTTCTTCTGTTTCAGCTGCTCTTTGTGCTTGCATTCTTTTAGCAGCAGAAGACTTTCCATAGAAAGGGCGTTTCTTGGGTGGCATAATCACCTGTATCACTAAACAATAATTTGCAATTCACAAAGTGAATCACTTATAAAACCACTTAGCACTATTTAAAGAAAACTGTTTTTGGAAATAATGAATTGACAGCAAGGTGATCTGAGTGTCTCCCGCCATAATGATTTCTATGTGCAAAACGTGCCTATGTTTGTATGTTTATTACAAAAAAATGGCGCAATAATCATTAATTGTTAATTTCGTTATTAAATACTACATCAAATACAAAATAAATAGCAGTAAAAAACTGGTTATTATGAAGTTATTTGTAAATTTGTAAGTTCAACCGTTTGGTTTCCTATAGCGAGCAAAATAAGCAAATAAACAAGCTACCTCTTATATATATAGATAGATTAAGAAGAATAAGCACATTGTTTTGACCAGAATGGAATATAGAATCCACTTGTGTATATCAGTGACAAAATAAGCAATGATCAAGTTACAGAAGGTGCAGAATGGATTAATGAGAATAGCAACAGGAGCAGCAAAACCGTCACACTGTGAGGCGCTAGGCTTTTGGCTTGGTCTAGGCAACACTACTGCAAGACAGGTGATTCTAGCCAAACCAGTGCTACTCCGAGCAACGAAAAAACAAATCTTATTCACTATATCACCATTGAAAAAGAGTGCAGATGAAGCAGTGATACAGAGACTGAAATATGTCAAGTTATGGGTCAATAAAGTTAAGAAAGATGTAGAGGAACCAAGTCTACTGGAAAACATCAAGTAGATCCAGACAGAAGGCATTGAATTAAACATAATGAAACTTCTGGTAGTGGAGGTAAAGATCAGGATTGGTCAATACAGAATTAATAAACGATCAGAGACCCACACTGTCTAAAGCAATAGATGGTTTAATGAGAAAAGACGTAACTGCGTGGGTAGGAGTCGTGTGGAGAGATTCTAGTGTTTGAATGATCATTGACCAAAACTGGGCGACCCAGTTCATTCAGAGCAGACTATGAGGGATACGATCATGCATTCATCTAACTGTCCAGTAACAGTGAATATGATGAAGGATCATATTCTTGAGATCTTCCTAAACTAGATCACAAGATTGGAAACAGGTTCTGTCCAAAGAACATGGATAAAACTTTTGAGAGACTTCAATGATCGTCTGATAACGACCTATATTCCAGACCACAGTTGGCATGCTATTCATTGTAAAAATGGAGCAAGCTGATAAGGTACAGTCCTTGGACAACCTGGTAAGATCTTCGAATGATGTTGTAAGTGAAATAGCGTGTATAATGAGGAAAGATGAAAAAAATGGAATATAGATCACATTGTTGGTTTCCTATAGCGAGCAAAATAAGCAAATAAACAAACATCCTTTTATATATATATATATATATATATACATAGATTAAGAAGAATAAGCACATTGTGATAGCACATTCGAATGATGTTGTAAGGGAAATAGCGTGTATAATGATGAAAGATGAAAAAATGGAATACAGATCACATTGTTAAACTGGTCAACCTATATATACATGCATATAGGTTTAAGTTAATTGCTAAAAGGTAGTTTAAAATAATATGTCAACACAATTGAACTTTTAAAAAATATATTATCATAATACGATTTCTTATGTAAACTAAGCAGTGGATGAGAAATTAATAGATTTTATCAGCTCATCACATGGCTATCCTCATTGTTTTCGGCAAATTACAGCCAGTAGATTTCGTTCACTCATCAGTTGGCTGTTAAGATATCATGATGAATAGATTGCGTTAACTCCTCAGTTGACTCTCCTCGTTTATTTGTTAATATATTTTCCTTACCATAACGCGAATGTCAGTGAAGAAAACATGATGTGGAAGCCTAATCTTGTTTTTGAATCGCTATTCCCACTACAACAGACTAGTTTCATTGAATTCACGGCTCGCTAATGCTGCTTGGAAGAGCGAAAGCAAGTGAACAAAGTAGGCTTTATATAGTAGCGGAACGTAAGCAGTATGTCTGGTTTAGATGTATAGTCCTTTACTCACCACTACAAATTGAATGAAAAACTATACATCTGAACAACGTAACAACCTAAGGTGAGTAGAAACTACTCATCTAAATAACCCAACAACCTAAGATGAATAACAAACTATAAATTTAAACAACCTAAGGTGAGTAAGGAACTATATATCTAAACAACCTCACAACTTAAGGTGAGAAAAGGACTATACATCTAAATAACCTAACAGCTTAAGGTGAGTTAAGGAATATACACCTAAACAACGTAATAACCTATGGTGAGTAAAAAACTATAAATCTAAATAACCTAACAACCTAAGTTGAATATAAGACTATACATCTAAACAGCCTCACAACCTAAGGTGAGTAAAAAACTGTACATTTGAACAACCTAAGGTAAGTAAAGGACTATACATATAAACAACCTAAGGTAAGTAAAGGACTATACATATAAACAACCTAACAACCTAAAGTGAATATAAAACTATGCATTTAAACAACCCAACAATCTAAGGTGAGTAAAAATTGTACATTTAAACAAGCTAACAACTTAAGGTCTGTAAAGGACTATACATATAAACAACCTAACAACCTAAAGTGAATATAAAATTATGCATTTAAACAACCCAACAATCTAAGGTGAGTAAAAATTGTACATTTAAACAAGTTAACAACTTAAGGTCTGTAAAGGACTATACATATAAACAACCTAATAACCTAAGGTGAGTAAAGGACTATGCATTTAAACAACCTAACAATCTATGGTGAGTAAAGGACTATACATCTAAACAACATAATAACTTAAGGTGAGTAAAGGACTGTACTCTTAAACAACTTAATAACCTAAAGTGAATACAAACTGTATATCTAAACAACCTACTAACCTAAGGTGAGTAAAGGACTATGCATTTAAACAACCTAACAATCTAAGGTGAGTAAAAACCGTACATTTAAACAACCTAACAATCTAAGGTGAGTAAAAACTGTATATTTAAACAAGCTAACAACTTAAGGTCAGTAAAGGACTATACATATAAACAACCTAATAACCTAAGGTGAGTAAAGGACTATGCATTTAAACAACCTAACAATCTAAGGTGAGTAAAAACTGTACATTTAAACAAGCTAACAACTTAAGGTCAGTAAAGGATATACATATAAACAACCTAATAACCTAAGGTGAGTAAAGGACTGTACTTTTAAACAACTTAATAACCTAAGGTGAATATAAAACTGTACATCTAAACATCCTGACAACTTAAAGTGAATACAAACTGTACATCTAAACAACCTAATAACCTAAGGTGAATATATGACTATACATTTAAACAACCTAAGGTGAATATATGACTATACATTTAAACAACCTAAGGTGAGTAAAGGGACTATACATTTAAACAACTTAACAAATGTCCTCGTTGTTTTCTTTAGGTTTACAACTCTTCTCCATGTGGGGGGCTTACTTCTCAATTTGATAACCAATACATTCATAGAAAGCTGTTGAATTAGGAGTTTATATTCACATTTAGGACCATCCTAGTATACAGATGTATACATTAACGAGTGTTATATTTATAGTGGTTATGCAATTCGATCTGAGTGACAGCTGTTGTATTATCCTGTATTTAGGTGTAGTTAAAACTCAGTAACGGTTTGTGCAGATTTCATTTCACATGGATGTTTTATAGTTTTAAATTTGTCTTTTTTAGTGGGAGTAATTTGGGCAAAGTTCCTTACGTTTTGTGACTATTTTAATATCTCAACTATACTTTTTTGTCTTTGTTTTGCTTGTTGTTAACCACAAAACTACACAATGGGCTATCTGTGTTCTGCCCACCACGGGTATCTGAACACGATTTTTAGCTTTATAAGCCCTCAGACTTGCTGCTGAGCTACAGAGGATACTTTTAGTGACAAACCCATTTTTGTTTTATTTCATTTTGAAAATGTTTATGTAAAGATTATCAAGTAAGTCAATTATTTCAGGTAAAGTAGGGCACTGTGAATTCGTGATTGATTACCGCAACAAAACGAGCAAATAACAATAAGAAACAAAAACAATCATCGTGGTCCACACTTTAAAGCAGTGGGTATCTTATTCGATTAGAGTAGCACACGAGTTGGCGGTGGGTGTTGTGGAGTTGCGGCCTTTCCTCTAGTATATCACTTAAAAATTAGGGACGGCTAGAGTAGATAGCCTTACAGTAGATTTACGCTAAATTAAAAAAAAAACATCAGGTAAAATACAAACTTTTTCTCACAAGAAAACCTAAAATTGATTGTTGTTATTAGTGTTTTTGAAATAAATTATATCACATATCGTTTGCTTCACAATAATTGAAAATTCCAGTTTCGAGCTTGGCTGTCTAAGTTTTATTCTTTGAATATTCCTGAATAATGACGGAGTAATTTAGTTATAAAATCTAATTCAGATACCTACCGAAATACATACTTAACATTTTTAAATTATAAAACTACCTGAACAAAGAGGACACTCTTGTATATACTTTCCATAAGAACTCAGATTCCGTCAAATGCATTGAGCGTATTAAATAAATATACACTATAATCAGATACATAATTATACCCGCAGAAAGCTTTAAGTAGGTCCATAACTATAACCGTTTAAAACTTTAATTAGATCCACAGCTATAACCGTTTAAAACTTTAAGTAGGTCCATAAATATAACCGTTTAAAGCTTTAATTAGATCCACAGCTATAACCGTTTAAAACTTTAAGTAGGTCCATAACTATAACCGTTTAAAGCTTTAATTAGATCCACAGCTATAACCGTTTAAAGCTTTAATTAGATCCACAGCTATAACTGTTTAAAACTTTAATTAGATCCGTAACTATAACCGTTTAAAACTTTAATTTGGTCCACAGCTATAACCGTTTAAAACTTTAATTAAATTCACAGCTATAACCGTTTAAAACTTTAATTAAATTCACAGCTATAACCGTCTAAAACTTTAATTAGATCCACAGCTATAACTGTTTAAAACTTTAATTAGATCCGTAACTATAACCGTTTAAAACTTTAATTTGGTCCACAGCTATAACCGTTTAAAACTTTAATTAGATCCACAGCTATAACCGTTTAAAACTTTAAGTAGGTCTATAATTATAACCGTTTAAAACTTTAATTAGATCCACAGCTATAACCGTTTAAAACTTTAATTAGATCCGTAACTATAACCGTTTAGAACTTTAATTTGGTTCATAACTATAACCGTTTAAAACTTTAAGTAGGTTCATAACTATAACCGTTTAAAACTTTAATTAGATTCGTAACTATAACCGTTTTAAACTTTAATTAGATCCGTAACTATAACCGTTTTAAACTTTAATTAGGTCCATAACTATAACCGTTTAAAACTTTAATTATATCCGTAACTATAACCGTTTAGAACTTTAATTTGGTTCATAACTATAACCGTTTTAAACTTTAATTAGCTACATAACTATAACCGTTTAAAACTTTAAGTAAACTTCGTTTAAAGATCACCTATATTCAGTATGTTTTATCATATAACGATAATACGTTGTAAAAGACATATTGATAAATGATTGTTTATGTATATATATTTCAAATCATAAAGAGCATACCGTATAATCACTTTCTTTGTTTAAAGATCACCTACATTCAGTATGTTTTATCATATAAAGATAATACGTTGTAAAATACATATTGATAAATGATTGTTCTTGAGAGTATGTTATTCATCACGGATATATTCTGGGAAATTTACCTCAGATATGATAGACAGATATATAAGTTTATCATGTTTTTGTAGTTTAGTGTGAATTCTGGGTTTAAAAATCATTATTTATTAAGTTATGAAATTTTGCAGTTATTAACACTATACCGCAGGCATGTTATTTTTTTATCTCACATAAAAAGGTTTTGTCTACGAACGTTAACTCTACTGATCTGTATAATACAGATCAGTGGTTAACTCTCAGACGTGTGAAGGCGCAGAATGACCCTGTGGTAGAACTCTGAAAGTCGAACCTGGCAATCCTAGTTCGAATCCAAACGATACCACAAAATACTCGCCGAACAATAATCTGTGTGTACGTTAGGGTGTTACTGACTGGCTGCTTTCCTTCAGGTCCGTAGTCCACAATTAGGGACAATCGTCGAGTTTTACTAGATTTGCTATAAATACAAAAAAATATATTATTTAAAACATTTATTAATCCAGAATATCTAATTAATAATAAATAGAATTACACATCAATTTATGAGTAAAATATTCCCTCACGCAGTTGTTTAGAGCCTAGAAGTTTTTACTGATTGAATCGCCTCGTACCTCTGTAAATGGGCAAATCGCATGTTTTGGCTAATTTAATTCATCTTTTGGAATTATGTACAAAGATACCGATAAACTAAATGAAGTCTGGCACGATCTTGACGTTTTACCATGTAACATTCTGATGCAATTCTTAACAAAAAACAAAGCAACAAACCATTAAAATCTTAAATATACAAAAAGCGTATAATTTATTCTTCAGGATCGGTCTTCGTGTACTGTAGTAATGTTTCTTTTTTCGAACAGTTCGTTTAATAATATGTATATCACACACACACACACACATACACATACATACATGTCTATATGGTTTTGGTAAATTTGAATGTAAAGAGTTTAACCCAATCGGTGGAGTTTCTAGGAATTTTTTATTTGGAAGTGAAGGCATAAGAGGGGGCAAAGATCTAGTGGGGGGGGGCAGTATGACTGTCCCACCCATCCACTCAAAAACTAACACTTTCATGCCTGATCTTTCAAATGGGGAATCCCACTTTACACCACCCATATGGACATGCCTGTGTACCTGTTCTGTTTGACTTTTAACGTATAATTATTTTGTAATTGCTCATCGAGTTTATTCTAAAGCGCAATGTTCGTTTGAGGAATCTTTATTTGTTTATTCCTTCCTGGAAATTTTAATAAAATAACTATCGTGTTTTCAGTGTTTACTAACACCTTACACCGAAAACTAACTTACTTGCTTTTAAGGAAACTGTTTTAGTTTTCAAACATTCAAATATTCGTAACAAATGGAGTATACATTAACAGGTGAAAACAAAAAGTGTCTGGTCAACATTAGGCCCAAAATTGTGTGTATTTTCTAACTTACGTCGTTACTTTGTCACGTTCACGACTGATTTAACGACTATAGAATTTGAGTCAGCTTACACCGTTATACCACTCGAATTCGAATCTTAAAACTGGTCTCTTTATTTCGAGGCACGGAATCAAACAATGAGATACGCCAACAGAGCACAGGCTTTATGTCAAACAAAGCAAAATATGCTTATGACATTTAAAAACATCGTATCCACAAATATAGTTAAAATTGGTATGCAAATCTTAATTACGCATACAGGATTTGTTCAACGTGAAGGTACTATTCGCGGAGAAACAAACCTTGTATTTTAACATTGTTAGTTCGTAAATTTACTACTTACTCACCGATAGTCAATTGTAATATAATTAAGTTATACATATTACCATGGCAACAATACATAAACAACGTATCATGGCAATAACACACAAGCAACAGGCTCTAAACGCATATGTTTATTATGCTACAGATTAAATATTTTTACCTCAATTTTTATACCTTGTATTTTATTTTCTCCATACCTGTATTCTAGTATTTGTTCTGTTGTTGTATTATATAATAAAATCGAACTTTTGACAAACAAGTCTTATTCTGGATTTCATGGTCCTTTTCTTAAAAGCATAATTATGCCGTGTTATTTTTTTTTACTATACATTTGTGTGCGTGAAGAAATTGGCCTGTTTACGCTGTCGTTGGCTTAGCGACTCTGGTTTGAAAGCTTTAATATTACAGTTTCTTATTATCTCAGAGTCCAGTGTGGTCCAATAGTAGGCGCACTGGGTTTCTAACATCAAGGTTGAAGTTTCAAACAGCGTTTTCAGCTAGGCTGAGGGGGGGGGGGGTTGTAGATGTGACTTCAATCCTGCTATTCGACAATAAAAAACCGCTTAGGCGGTGGATGCTGCTGACTGGTTGTTTTCTTTCTGGTCAACAAATTAGAAATGGCTATGCTTGAACCATAGGAGTTCCTGACCTGGCCGTTTCGCTTACGTGTCGCATAAGGCGCCGTTCAGGTTGAAAATATCAATCTTATCACAAATACCAAATTTAGGATATGCAAAGTCGTTTAAGATGATATACATAGCAAAAAATTAAGCTTATTCACATAGAACAAACCAGATATTTAAATAAGTTTCAATTTAGAAACTACGGTGAATAAAGCACGCCGATGAAAAACTTTAGAAAAGGATTTATTAAAATTATATATTTAGAAAGGGCGATGTACACTAAGGATGGAGATTATTAAAGAAAGTTAACAAACCTGTTTTATCGTATTGTGATCAGAGACAAGTTATTATTTCAAAACTGGCCCAAAAGGTAAATGTTAAGTGAATAGAGGATTAAAACAAGAGAATTTGTTTCCTTACGTTAAAAATATTGCTGACAAAATATATCTTTAGCTTCATAGAACAGTTAATTAAAAATATTTCTGACAACATATATCTTTAGCTTCATAGAACAGTTAATTAAAAATATTTCTGACAACATATATCTTTAGCTTCATAGAACAGTTAATTAAAAATATTTCTGACAACATATATCTTTAGCTTCATAGAACAGTTAATTATAAATATTTCTGACAAAATATATCTTTAGCTTCATAGAACAGTTAATTATAAATATTTCTGACAAAATATATCTTTAGCTTCATAGAACAGTTAATTATAAATATTTCTGACAAAATATATCTTTAGCTCATAGAACAGTTTTGCAACTTATAATATTTTTTTCTGTGTGTAATAATTTTGACAAATTGTGTTCCGAAAAAATATCGTGTCTTCACCAAGTGCATTATTTTTTTATTCGTAATGGGTCTCGTGGGTATTACTTAAATATGTATTAAACAGTCCCTATTTCAGTAATAATCGCAGCTATATATATATATATATATATTCTTTTTTTTTGGCACAGGAGTGGCTCCATTACTTCTATCAAGTGCCAGCCAGTAACAGAACAAGTGCTGCCCAAAGATTATGAACGTTATGACGCGCCATTGGAAGACGGTGAGTTTCTAATTATCGGGCATTGCTAACAGCATGTGAAGATGTTATATTTTTGATGTTTGTCTCATAACATGAATGGCTGACAAAAATAAAACCCACATGCTGTAGTATTGTTATGGCGTGTCTTTCTATGCTTTGTATAAATTAGAAATATGTGGAGAATTTATTACAAATAATTACACTTACATTTGTATGATGCATGAAGTCGGACTGGCGTCCCCTTTTGGTCGATGAACGAAGCTTATCACATTAAAAAAAACGCTAATATTGTAAAAATGATTTTCTGAAAATATTTCTCTCACACTAGACGCTCTATTGTTAACAATCCATATATATGTGTGTGTATATATATAACTTTTAATATTTCGTTTTAACAAAAAACATAGTTATATTGACTTGATAGGATATCCAACGAGAAGTCATTTGGAAATAATAAAATTCTTTATATGCTTAGATTCACTGAATATCCAGATGGTTGAATTTTTTTCTGGGTATAAGTTTCAGTTTTTTGTAATTAAGCACAATGCTACACAATGGGCTATCTGTGCTCTACCCACCACGGGTATCGAAACCCGGATTCTAGCGTCATTAGTCCGCAGACATGCCGCTGTGCCACTGGGGGCTTCTGGATATAAAATATTCTGACGAACTGCTATATTGAACAATATTCCGTATTCACCAAATGTATTCTGGGATTTGACAGGTATTCCTCGAGGTTGTCAAAGGTGTTTTCTAGATTCATTAAATACTTTGTGAGCTTATATGATGTGTTATCATGTTATAGAAATTAATTTTATGGTTCTAGAAATGCTGTTTCAAAAATAAAAAAGCTTAAATGTCACACACATAGAGGATTATATATTTCCTTAACTAGTCGTGTCATAGTGGTTAGCATGTCGAACTGTGAAGCTGACGGCCCATAATGTCGCAAAGACAGGCTCCACACTTTGGGACGATGTTTGCGTTATAAGTGTGACGGTCAAATACCACTATCTGGTTAGAGTAGCCAAAGAGTTGGTGGTGGGTTGCATTGACTAGCTGCTATTCCTCTATTCTGTCATTTGAAGATGAGGGACGACTGTCACTTGTTTGTTTATATTTGTTTGTAGTTATGCACAATGGGCTATCTGTGTTCTGCCCACCACGGATATCTAGCTTTGTAAGTCCGCAGACATACCGCTGTGCCACTGGGGGGGGGGGCGGAATATTGTGACTTGAGTGTGACAAAGCCTACACATTGATGGGTAAGTACCAGATAAGAGAAAACGATGAGTTAAAAAACTACGACCAATGCATGGCCCAACCAAAACAACTTCCCCCTTTCGATCTTTATGGAGAGAAGACGACCAGAGAGCAACTGTTGGTCTAACCTGGAAAAGCTTGTAACGACGTTGTTTACCCAAAGCTGATTGCCAACTGGCGCAAATGTGAGCTTTGAGTAAAGGACTGCAGTCCATATAAAGGACAGGCACGGCCGTGGAGGCACCAGAGCAAACAGACATAGATGCGGTGTCAGTGAGCTGTTTCTCGCGAATACCGACGTGGCAAGGTATTCAGAAATAGTGGATGAAAATAGAGAAAAATGGGCCAGTCGTTTCTGAATATCTACGAGAACAGGGTAAGAACTAACGTGAAGCGATTCCAGGGCTAGTAGAGAGCTAAGAGAGTCAGTGTAAATAGTACAGTTAGTGTACTGCATAGCTTCTACATGATCCAAGGCAAGAGAAACGGCATACAACTTGGCAGCAAACACAGAAACTGTAAAGGGGATCCAGTGAGCAACCACCGAGCCACAACAAACCATGGCAAAGCCCAAATAATCACCTGATTTCGAACCATCCATATAAACGGGAATAGAAGAATGGTTCGAAAGATGTTCGACAAAGATAAGACGGTATTTCCAATCGGCAGCATCCACCTTCCTCAGATGGCTCAAAGAAAGGTCACATTTTGGGATGATAATAAGCCATAGTGGAATAGGCTGATCATTGATCACAGGAACGTCATCCAATAACAAACCCAATTCAGCCAGTTGTGCCTGGATGTTAAAGTCAAAAAAAAAAAAAAGAAAAAGGAATTCCAGACCATCTATTCTGGATGAGCACAGCCCACCAAGAAAGAAAGACACAAACCCAGGTGGGATGCTGTGGTAAGGATCGAAGCTTGGTAGCATACTGCAAAGAGAGTTGCAAAGGGCAGAGGTGAAGAAGAGATTCGTGGGACACACACTGGACTGGAGAAGTGTGGAAAGCCTCCATGCAGAGCCAAAGCCCCAGATAGTGAATGGGATCCAACATTTTGAAGGCAGAGACCCTGGCAGAACAATAGTCCAGTGTGGATTGAACGAGGGCATGATAGATCTTGAGTATAGAACATCGATCTGCTCCCCAAGAGATGGAAGAGAGGACATGGAGGATGTTCATTGCCCTTGTACACTTGACACATAGCTGTGAGAAATGAAAGTAAACTTATGATCAAAGATAAGCCCCAAGAACTTTACCTCACCGAGACGGAGCTCAGGCCACTAAGTTTGAAGTGGTAGACTAGATATAAGGCAGTTATTCAACACCACCTACCACCAGCTCTTTGGCTATTTGTTACCAACGAATAATGGGATTGGTCATCATTTTATTATTGTTATTCCAACACTACAATGGTTAAGAATAGTATAAATGTAAGTGTTTACAGTGTGTAAGTGTGATTGGTGCAATAACTGGGTTTTATTGAGAATTCAGGGCTGACATATATATTTATAGATGTTAGAAGTGAAAGTGTACAATTTGTATATAGCGTTTGTAAGTTGGAGGAGAAACTGAAGGCTGTTTTAAATGGACAAAGAGAAGGGTAAACTGCAAGCATTATAACAGGATTTAAGAAGGAAATTAAGCTCTTGAATGCGAGGGATACAGGGGCTAGTGATTACTTCCGGGAGGCTGGAAGCAGTAATAATAGGGCTAGTGGTGATAGATTTAATTACAAAGAGCAGACTCTGGTAAAGAACAGATTTCAGCCTTTGGCTTGTACAGGTGATGGACTTAAGGAGGTTATTGTTACGAGAGATTATTTAATACAGCACTGTGGAGTAGGACGTAGAGTCTGGGACCAAGGTACAAAAGAGGTTTTAATGATAAGCTAAACTGTTGTTATTAGTAGTATGAGATAGGACCCTGGAGCTGTAAGTAAACAAATACGACCTTCACCCAATTTCGACAAGTCTGTATAATGTGCAGAGGGCATTGACATAATATTTATCTCATTCATACTGATACACAAGGGGACGTGTTGCCATGTTCACATTGCTAGATGGTATAATAGGATTATGCCATTTTCTCAAGGGGCATGTTGCTATGGGCGAAATGGTAGGTGACATCAGATGGTGCTTACTAACATTTATCTTTTTCATATTATTTCATTCGATTTATAGTCTTTATTTTTATAATTAATTATCAAGGAAACTTTCTGGGATACTGTAGATAATATATATAATTAACTATCAAGGAAACTTTCTGGGATATTGTAGAGGATATATATAATTAATTATCAAGAAAACTTTCTGGGATAATGTAGAGAATAGCGATACAGAAAACTAAATGTACATTCGTGAAATTCGCATTATTTTATGATACATTAAGGAATTATTTTCTATGTTACTACTTTCTGTTTTTGAACTACAACTCACATATTTATTGTTTAAATATAACTTTACAAATATAACTCACCAAAATCTATAATAAAAGTCTAACCTCTTAAAAATGTAAAGGTTAAGAAACATAAAGAAATAACAGTATTGGCCATTGTCTTACAATTTGGGTTGTGTTCTTCAAATGTATCCGAGGAGGAGCTTTTAGATGTAGTTTCTGATTCTGTTTGTTTTGTATGGTTTAACAACGGATTTTGTACGTCACTGAGGCTACCAGTCAGTAAAACAAATTGATCTATTGATAACATCTTACCTTTAGAATTACACGCCTTCCAAGTTGAGAATAAAAATTGTGATCTAAATGCGTGTTGTTAAAAAAGTGTGTTCTACAGAACTGAATTAAGACTAACAACTGAGAAAGAACAAGTTGCCTACTTTACAAGGAAAAAAACGTATGAACACCGTTACATGATTTAAAAATGAAAAAAAAAACGGTAACGTGTCTTATAAATTATCGAAAATGTCATTACATCACAAAACGAGACACCTAAAGCATATGTAACTTAAGACCAGTTATAGTTATTCAAGAACATGTGAGTTCCTCTGTAAAAAGTAACTGTATTCTATATCAGTATGACAAATATAACATTCTCAGCTGCTTGACTGGGATCATCGGCTTCACAAGCCCAGCAATTCTCCTTTCTATGTGACAATTAACCTACTTCACGAGAAAAAACAACAACATACATTCTGATGCCTTCGGCCGTGATAGATATTGAAGAATGTTAAGGACGAACCACACATCATTAAAAACTAGCGCTCAGATGTTTTATACAGCGGTTATACAAGTGTGTTTTTATTTAAACAACCGTTTTTGAAGTATCATTTTTATAATTAATTCAACTGTAATAAAAAATGGTTGAAGGGGAGAGGTTGGGGATCATCTGGGTGCAAATGATCGTTATTCGATTAGATTTCATGTTTTGTTACATATGGAGATAAGTAATAATTAAATTTTGGTTCCAAATTTAAATAAAAACAAATTTTGAAGAGATAAGAAAATAATTATCTGCCATAAATTTGGCAACTGAATTAGTTGGAAATACTGATAAAATGTGGAAAAGTTATGCTTGTTCCTTATCGACAAAAAAGTGTGGCTGTATGTTTAAATAAACAAACAAACAGGTTGGCTGACAAAGGGTACAGATTCTAATATTAAAGAAAAAGATTATAAATAACATAACAACTTTAAATTTACTGCAATGATGGGCGATTTGGAAGGCTATAGAAGACTAAGATAGTTGGTTAAACGGGAAATTAGGAAATCAAAAACTATATGATAAAAGGTTGACTGAAAATATAAAAATTTTTGTAAGTATTTCTTAAAACACATTAACGGTAAGCAAAATGTGAGGATGGAAGTAGGATCTTCGAAGGATGATATTGGAAGGCTAATATCTGATGATTATGAGATGATTTGGTTATTAAATTCTATTTTTTCTTCAGTTTTTACTAATGAATATTTAAGTAATATTCATTAAATCGAACAGTTGCTGGATGAAACTAAATTGAACAAGATGATCACATTAATTCTGAGCTTGTTACGAAAAATTGGGAAGTTTAAATAATAGTTAATCACCTGGGGTTGGATAATATTTGCCAATATGTTTTGAAAGAAGTTAAAGATTGGATATGCAAGCCACTTGTTATTATTCTTTTTAAGTCCTTGAATAGTTGGCGGATACCAAAAGATTGGAAGTAGGCCAATGTGATAAAAATTGTCCCAGCAATTATAAGCCTATTGGTCTTACATTAGTGATGCGAAAAATTTTAGAAAGACTGGTAAAAGCTGCTTTGCAAAGTCATTTAACAAATTATAAATATTTGATGGATAGTAATCATGATTGCACTAGGGGAACGTCTTGCTTAACTAATCGTTTGACATTCTTTGAAGAGGTTAATGCGTATGTAGATTATGGTACAGGTGTAGATGTGGTGTATCTGGATTTTCAAAAAGCATTTGACAAGGTGTTACATAAAAGACTTGTAAAAAAATTAGTTCTATAGGTGTTGGGGATGAGTTACCAAATTGGATAGAAGAGTAGCTGGATGGAAGAAAGCAGAGGGTTGTTCAGTCAAATTGGATTAATGTCACATGTGGGGTACCTCAGGGCTCAGTCTTAGGACCTTTGCTCTTTCTGATTTATACGAGTGGCTAGATGGAAGAAAGCAGAGGGTTGTTCAGTCAAGTTGGATTAATGTCACAAGTGGGGTACCTCAGGGCTCAGCCTTAGGACCTTTGCTATTTCTGTTTTATAAGAGTGGCTAGATGGAAAAAAGCAGAGGGTTGTTCTAAATGGGCTTCAAAGCTCAAATGCTCTTTTTTATTTACATCAATGCCATAGATGAAGGAGTGGTTAATAACATTAATGTTTGGGTGTTACTGGCTGTGAGAAGAATGCTACTGCCTTACAAAATGATTTGGATTATTTAGTGAGTTTGACGAACAAATATCAGATGACTTCTAATCATAATAAATGCAAGATAATGCATGTGAGGTATCACAATTTGAATTATAATTATAATTTAGATGGGAATAACCTTAACAGTGTTATAAAACCAAGTCTATTAAGCCATACAAGCAGTGTGCTATTTCTAGTGGTAGGGCAAATAGGATTTTAGGTTGTATCTACAGAAACACTAAATAAAAGTTTAAAGAGATTATAATTTTCCTTGGATAGGTCACTGGTTAGGCCACATTTGGAGTACTATGTTCATTCTTGTGCTCCTTACCTTAGAAAGGACATTGAATTGGTGGAAAGGGTTCAGAGGAGGGTTACTAGGATGATATACGAGATGTAAATGTTATCATTTGAGGATAGGTAAAGATCTTTTAACCTGTTTTCTCTTGAAAAAAGAAGAATCAGAGGGGATATGATTGAGGCGCTTAAGATTGTTAAGGGAATTGATGATGTTGATGTATTATCTTTTTTCATATTTAATGGTAATATTAGGGAACACAAATATAAACTTTTGTAGGAAAGAAGTAATCCTCAGCTTTGTATTTCTAACAGAGCGGTTTCTTCTGGAATAGGTTACTTTCAGATTTGGTAGAAGCAGTGAATATAAGGGAACCTTGATAAGTATTTGAATGATAAGAGCCGGCTTTGAGTCTTTTAGAGCTTAGTTAAATTTAGTGGATAGGACAACCTAGATGGGCCAAAAGGTCCCTTGTTGTCCTTTAATTTTATGTTATATCACTCTACCAATATGATATGAATATATGTGAAAAATATTCTTATAGTTTTTTCAGTAAACATAGTACTTACAAGCGAAAAGAGTTTGGAAACATTAAAATGTTCCCTTACGGCATGTAATAAAAAGATCCATATAACCTCAGTAGCTCAGCGTTAAGTGTGAAGGGCTTATATCGCTAAAAACCAAATTTCGATACTTGTCTTGTGCATAGTACACATAGCCCATTGTGTGCTTAACAACAGGAAAACCATCCAATTTTTTTATAATTGTTTTGGTACTGCATATGGAATAGTTTGTTTCTTTGCAGTTAAGCACAAAGCTACACAATGGGCTGTCTGTGCTGAGCCCACCACGGGTATCGAAACCCGGATTTTAGCAATATAAATTCGCAGACTTATCACTGAATCACTGGGGGCACATAGATTTTTAATTTAGGCGATTTACTATTTTCTGCTTTAACTTACTTAGCACTGATTAAAAGAATGGTAACATTTTAGGAATTTAATTTTTGGTTATATTTATATATATTTGCTTTGACTAGTTTTAGAGAATAAATTATACGTATGACTTTCGGATTAACTTGTTACTTACTTTCCTGTTGTATTACTTAGCAATTCTGGAGAGCTAGATATAAAACAGGGAAATATGATCTCAAAAATATAACATTATATTAAGTTTTGGTATTTTTGTGTTATTTAATGTCACAAGTAAGAGTAATCCAGTTTTAAAATTATCACAGCTGCGCTAGGTGATAAGAAGTGAAATATGTAATGATATTGATATTCTATATGACGAAGAATACTGTTGGTCGATCATTGTTATTGGTGTCTATATTATTTGACCTCAAACATGTTGTGAATTGACACCTACCGTATTTTTCGGTGTATAAGACGCACTTTTTTACCCCAAAATTTGATGGCGAAATCTGCTTGCGTCCTATACACCGAAGGTATGTTGTTTGTTTTTGAATTTCGCGCAAAGCTACACGAGGGCTATCTGCGCTAGTCGTCCCCTAATTTAGCAGTGTAAGACTAGAGGGAAGGCAGCTAGTCATCACCACCCACCGCCAACTCTTGGGCTACTCTTTTATCAACGAATAGTGGGATTGATTGTCACATTATAACACCCACACGGCTGAAAGGGTGAGCATGTTTGGTGGGACGGGGATTCGAACCCGCGACCCTCAGATTGCCGAAGGTATGAATAATATATATGTATATATACGATATACACAAGCCACGTGTAAATATATTTAAATAGGCATGCATAGTTTAGTTTAATTGAATGTGTTATTTATAACAATAGTAGCTTTTTTTCCTTTTCAAAACATAACTATTTATAATGCTCCCTAAATAATAAAAAAATAAATCACAGTGAAAGCAATGAAGATTTTGTAGGTTTTAAACCAAACTAAATAACAATAAACCTTTTATTGATTTACTGTATTCTCTTATTTTGATGTTTTGAGCTCTTTTGTGTTTAGAACAATGTATACTAATTTTTAAAGTATCAAATTGAATTTTTGTTCAATAAAAATCTTTCAAATGCAACTGTAGCTTTTTTCCCCCCCAAAACTTTGTCTTCAAAATAAGGGTGCGTCTTATACACCGGTGCGTCTGATATTCCGAAAAATACGGTATTTAAGTGTTGTAACTCTCGTAACGTCGGCCACATCGTTCAAACACAGGTACCAAGCAAATTTACCTGGCAAAATCAGCGCTTCCAATTGTTAAAAATTTTTTATAGCTGTTTTGGCTTTATTTTCGGAATTATAAGAGTTAAAATTGTACGACGTAGCGTGTTGATAGAATCTAATGCTGTAAGATTACTTTTGCTAAATCTTATCATTTACACCAGCGTTTTCCAAATAGTGTTGTCGCCCCTAGGGACGCAAGCGATTAGGTAGAACCAATAATGCAAAATTCAGTTTTTTAATATATCCATTCTTCATGAAAGTAATAAGTAATTACTACAACACATATAGCAATTTAATGTGTATTCGCGTATTACATCTCGTCACTCAAGAAACCATATTTATTGAAAGGATGACAAAAGTTTGGGAAACGCGACAAACAAGACGAAGGTTGTCGCTTAGTTTG
>NW_013668757.1:120602-121365 GCF_000517525.1 Limulus polyphemus
GATTGTGAGTCGAGCGCCTTATCCACCTGGCCATGCCGGGCACAATGTCGCTTAGTAAAACTCTTAATCTTCATAAGAGGTGCTAGTTATAAATGTTACATTACTTCTTGTGAAACTAAGCCATTATTTGGTGTGGATGTGTGCTCTTATAACTGGCCAATCGTTGTACCAGTTGTCACCAATAATTCCAAAAAGTCAAATAATTTTTTTGTGTCATTTAATGTTGGGTTTCATTCAAAACACTTACTCGAACAAGTTAAAGAAAATTCATGAAATTAAACTACTAGTGCTATAACGATTTGTTACAGGTGTTAAAGAATAAAGGAACACATACGCGTCTGAAATTGTTTACCTATATCTTATTATTATTTCATCCACCTTGTGTATGCAATTACGAACTTTGTTACATACATCACTGGCGACACTAAAAGTCAGAAAATGAGGCAGATTTAGTATCATGTTAAACTTTAGTCCCCTTTAATAGGATTTGTTACGATAAAATACACAATGCAGGAATTTCCTAGTTATCCTTACTATGGTTGGTTACAGGAGAGACTATCTAATCATGGGATTGATAGTAATCCTAAGATTTGGGAAGAAACACTACGTTTCTTTATAAGAAGCACTGTTTTTTTTTTTTTTAGAAGCAGACTTTACAAACCGGGCGTAGTATAATAATGTTAACGTGCTCGAACTGTGAATACGAACGCCCTGGGTTACTGCAAAATCACGCTTCGCAAGTTAGGTTCCATAGGTGCCACTA
>NW_013668757.1:122119-124229 GCF_000517525.1 Limulus polyphemus
CGAACTGTGAATACGAACGCCCTTGGTTACTGCAAAATCACGCTTCGCAAGTTGGGTTCATAGGTGCCACTAGTATAATAGTGTTAACGTGCTCGAACTGTGAATACGAACGCCCTTGGTTACTGCAAAATCACGCTTCGCAAGTTGGGTCCATAGGTGCAACTACGAGTGTGACGGTTAAATTCACACAAGAGTAGCCTAAGAGTTGGCGGTGGGTGTTTTCGAATAGCTTCTTTCTCTTTAGTCTATCAGTTCAAAATTAAAGAAGGCTATGTATGCAGCTTTGGACGAAAATGCCCAATCAAACAGATAAGCAGCCTCCACCCCCAACTTGGGGTCGCCACATGTTTCACAGGGAAAGATAAGGATACCTTTTCTTTTATTTAGAAAAAGAAAGGTTGGTTTTATCATTCTTAAATCAGGTATTGATAACAGCATAATACTTTTGTGAAACCAGAAACGACTGTTACCACGCGTCAGAACTAATGAGATGATCATAATGCGTAACACGAATGAAAAATTATTAAGAACAGTAGTTTAATTACAGTCTGATTTATCAATAAAATTACTCAGAGTATTGACTCAATAACAACATGATTTACCACATTATCAGTAAGACGTGAAACATACTTAACAATATCACGTGATGCCATTTTATGTTTCAGGTCAACCGTCGATTGTCCAGTAAGAAGTGAGACATACTTAACAATGTCATGTGATGCAATTTTATGTTTCAGGCCAACCATCGATTGTCCAGTAAGAAGTGAGACATACTTAACAATGTCATGTGATGCAATTTTATGTTTCAGGCCAACCATCGATTGTCCAGACGGAAATGGCATTCCTTACTTTAAAGTCGGTCGATCCTGAAACTATGGTAAGTCTGGTTAATTCTTACTTTAAAGTCGGTAAATCATGAAACTATGGTAAGTTTGGTTAATTCTTAATTTAATTTAAAGTCGGTCGATCCTGAAACTATGGTAAGTCTGGATAATTGTTACTTTAATTTAAAGTCGGTCGATCCTGAAACTATGGTAAGTCTGGTTAATTCTTACTTTATAGTCGGTCGATCCTGAAACTATGGTAAGTCTGGTTAATTCTTACTTTAAAGTCGGTAAATCATGAAACTATGGTAAGTTTGGTTAATTCTTACTTTAAAGTCGGTCGATCCTGAAACTATGGTAAGTCTGGATAATTGTTACTTTAATTTAAAGTCGGTCGATCCTGAAATTATGGTAAATTTAGTTAATTCTTACTTTAAAGTCGATCGATCCTGAAACTATGGTAAGTCTGGTTAATTCTTACTTTATACACTCAACTACTGAGTATATTATACGGTCAACTACTGTGTACTGTACACTCAACTACTAAGTATATTATACGGTCAACTACTGAGTATATTATACAGTCAACTACTGAATATATTATACAGTCAACTACTGTGTACTGTACACTCAACTACTGAGTATATTATACAGTCAACTACTGAGTATATTATACGGTCAACTACTGTGTACTGTACCCTCAACTACTGAGTATATTATACAGTCAACTACCGTGTACTGTACACTCAACTACTGAGTATATTATACAGTCAACTACTGTGTACTGTACACTCAACTACTGAGTATATTATACGGTCAACTACTCTATACTCTACATTCAACTACTGAGTATATTATACAGTCAACTACTGTGTACTGTACACTCAACTACTGAGTATATTATACGGTCAACTACTCTATACTCTACATTCAACTACTGAGTATATTATACAGTCAACTACTGAGTATATTATACGGTCAACTACTCTGTACTCTACACTCAACTACTGCATATATTATACGGTCAACTACTGTGTACTGTACACTCAACTACCGAGTATACTATACAGTCAACTACTGAGTATATTATACGGTCAACTACTGTGTACTGTACACTCAACTACCGAGTATACTATACAGTCAACTACTGTGCACTATGTATCAGGACTCTGTGTACTGTACACTCAACTACCGAGTATACTATACAGTCAACTACTGTGCACTATGTATCAGGACTCTGTGTACTGTACACTCAACTATTGAGTATACTATACAGTCAACTACTG
>NW_013668757.1:124804-138385 GCF_000517525.1 Limulus polyphemus
ACTCTACACTCAACTACTGCATATATTATACGGTCAACTACTGTGTACTGTACACTCAACTACCGAGTATACTATACAGTCAACTACTGAGTATATTATACGGTCAACTACTGTGTACTGTACACTCAACTACCGAGTATACTATACAGTCAACTACTGTGCACTATGTATCAGGACTCTGTGTACTGTACACTCAACTATTGAGTATACTATACAGTCAGCTATTCAGTGCTACAAACTCAAGTAGATTATACTGTGTGTGTGTACTTTATGTTAGACTAATGTGTATAAAATATCCAGGTCTTGGCACTTTATACTGCGTATTCTTGTACTTGGACACTCTGAACTGAATATTTTATACTGTGTATGTTTGTACGGCACATTGCGTACTTCGGTTCTGTTACTGTAAACTCCGATAACGTGTACCGCATAGTTGTATACTGTGTATTAAATAATAAGGTATTGTTTCTTATTTTCAGGTACTACTTATACTATAACCTTGTTTAACGTGCATTCATTAGTTTTATAATCAAATACACGGGTACTGTTTTATGCTGGATTAACGTGTACTTTATGGTTAGATACTACATGTATACTCGGTACTGCTTTTTATCCTCGAATAATACGTAGTTGGGTAGCATGTGCTCGAAATTTGGGTAATGTTTACTATAAGCTGGAGAGTATTGTATGTTATATGCTCAGGTACTATTTTTTTCTATGGTTGCTTTAAATATATATTTTAAACATTTTGCAGACTTATGAGACCGACATCTTTCTTTCCCACATTTGGCGAGAACCTCGTTTATGTGACGTCAGTTTCAGTTCTATAAATCGGACACTGGAACCAAAGTTTTTCGAGGAACTCTGGAGACCGGACACTTATTTCTACAACGCTCATAGTGGAACAGTCCAGGAGATTCTCACGAAGAACCAGTATTCAAAACTATGGTCCAACAAAACCATTTTTTTCAATGCAAGGTACGAATTTGTTTTGTAAATACATTTTATTTCATATCATGTATAGCAGATATTGTCGATAATGTTCTCGCAAGAAATATAGAACATTTTATTTTATATCACGTATGCAGATATTATCGATAATGTTCTCGTTAGAAATATAAAACATATTATTCATATCATGTATGGCGGATATTGTCGAGAACGTTCTCGCTAGAAAAATAGAACATGTTATTTTATATCATGTACGGCAGATATTGTCGATAACGTTCTCGCTAGAAATATAGAACATATTATTTTATATCACGTATGCAGATATTGTCGATAATGTTCTCGTTAGAAATATAAAACATATTATTTTATATCATGTACGGCAGATATTGTCGATAATGTTCTCGTTTTATCGACAATATCCGCCATACATGATATGAATAATATGTTTTATATTTCTTGTTCTCGCTAGAAATATAGAACATATTGTTTACATCATGTATGGCGGATATTGTCGATAATGTTCTCGCTAGAAATATAGAACATGTTATTTTATATCATGTACGGCAGATATTGTCGATAACGTTATAGCTAGAAATATAGAACATATTATTTTATATCATGTATGCAGATATTGTCGAAAATGTTCTCGCTAGAAATATAGAACATGTTATTTTATATCATGTATGCAGATATTGTCGAAAATGTTTTCGGTAGAAATATAGAACATATTGTTTACATCATGTATGGCGGATATTGTCGATAATGTTCTCGCTAGAAATATAGAACATGTTATTTTATATCATGTATGCAGATATTGTCGATAACGTTATCGCTAGAAATATAGAACATATTATTTTATATCATGTATGCAGATATTGTCGAAAATGTTCTCGCTAGAAATATAGAACATGTTATTTTATATCATGTATGCAGATATTGTCGAAAATGTTCTCGCTAGAAATATAGAACATGTTAGTTTATATCATGTACGGCAGATATTCTCGCTAGGAATATAGAACATATTATTTACATCATGTATAGCAGATATTGTCGATAATGTTCTCGTTAGAAATATAGAACATTTTCCTTCTGTAATCAACAAATTTGTAAGCTTTGGTGAGCGCCCCCCAGTGGCACAGCGGTATGTCAGGGGATTTACAACGCTAGAAATCGGGTTTCGATACCCGTGGTGGGCAGAGCACAGATAGCCCATTGTGTATCTTTGTGCTTAACTTCAAACAAACAAAGCTTCGGTTAGAAGAAAACGTGATGAGGATTTCTGATGAGAAGGGGGAATTCCCAGAAACCGGTCTTATTGCTACAATAATGAATCGGATCATACTCTGGGCTTCACGTCTTTATTTCACCAAGTTTATAATTTTCATGATTAGACAAGGTAATCACATCATCCTAAACAGGTTATACCCTGAATGATGCAAAACAACAATTCATCAAATAGGTTATACGCTAGTCTTTCTTTAATGCTACTTTCATTAACAGTATTGGTAATAATTTTTAATATGCTTCTTTTTATTATAGAAAAAATAATTTATTATATTAGCTTAGTATGTGGATTTAGGGCCAAACTAAAGTGGCCGAACCTCGTGAGATATTACTGTGATACAAACTGACGAAACAATATTATAACCATTATAATCAGAACAGTGTATTAAATAAGCTATACGTATTACTGGGTTGGTGTTTAGTTCAATGTAGGTAACTTATATTGATTAGAAGTTATTAATAGCATCCAAACAGAAATATAAAACACTAAGCACGTGTAGGTTCATATGAAGTTCCTTTCGATTTCTGTCATCAGTTCTAGTTTTCAGTATTTTCCAATAGCACATCAAGCTATACATAACCTTAGAATAAAGACTGCCATGTTTCAGTTACTTTATCTAACTTTTAGTATATGTTAGGTGCTATTCGACCTAAAAGTCTAACTTGAAACTGTGTTTTAAATATATACTATATTTTTTATATAATGACAAGTACAATTTTTTTCCTTTTAACTTGAAGCTGTGTTTTATATATATACTATATTTTTTATATAATGACAGTACAATTTTTTTCTTTTTGAGATTCCATAGACGTTTTAGTACATATTACGTGTACAAGAGCTGGCTCTGGTTAACAACGTATTATTGAAATAGAAAGTGAACTTAACGGAACAATGAAAGATACCGACTTAGGGTTTGAAGAATCTGGTTAGCTTGCAATACCGTTTTCTATTGTTTGAAAACAGAGCTGGTTCTGGTTAAAAACGTATTATTGAAATAGAAAGTGAACTTAACGGAACAATGAAAGATACCGACTTAGGGTTTGAAGAATCTGGTTAGCTTGTAATACCGTTTTCTATTGTTTGAAAACAGAGCTGGTTCTGGTTAACAACATATTATTGAAATAGAAAGTGAACTTAACAGAACAATGAAAGATACCGACTTAGGGTTTGAAGAATCTGGTTTGTTTGTAATACCGTTTTCTATTGTTTGAAAACAGAATAAGATTTATCTGTGACTATAAATAACAAAACACTGGGGCTATTCTATATGTAAGAGTATAATAAACAAATTGTATTTCTAAATAACGAGAGAAAGTATAATCAAAATAACATTTTAATTTAAAAAGGAAAGATTAATTTTAACAGATTTTATTTATTTTGATCATTTTTAATTTTCATTTGGAGTATGTGATTCTATAATAAGGATAACTGGTGTGTCCACCGAGGAGAATCGAACCTATAATCATAGCATTGTAAATCCGAAGACTTACCGATATCCCACCGGGGACCGTAGATAGAGTAGATTATTGTTTGTAAATTTGGAAAATATATGTATTTAGTTTAGTTGAATGTTTTTATTAGAGAATGTCAGTAAACCTAAAACAGAATAGTCTGATATTCCAGTGTTTTTCTTATATACGTTCACCTCGTACGTTGTAAAGTTGTTTTTTCTTTATTTCATTCGATTTTCTATTTATTATATGTAGGTATTAATAAACGAAACTCTCATTTTCATCTCCTCACCAGAATCAGCCTGAAGTTAACGTGTGATATGGTGCTGAGGAATTATCCTCACGATACTCAGACCTGTGCTATTATACTCAAGAGCTGTGAGTTCTAATTGTTTAAATATTGATTTCATGTTAGAATAAGTATTGTGGAAGCAAAAACTACAAAATTAGAGATAAAGAATCAGGTCCTTCCATTTTGTTATAAATCTTTGACTCGTCACCCAGATTCCAATTAACAATAGAATACTAGCAACGTTGCTAACATATACACTTGTCACGTTTGACTAGCAAAGTGGAAATAATGCGTCATTCGGTATTGAAAACAAGGGGATATCTGTTCTAGGAATATTAATCAATTATAACCAGTAGTTAGTTCATGATGGTGTAAAACAACAACACGCGCATGATCAAAAGATAGATTAGTCATATTAAAAAACAAGAACAATTAAAATCCTAACACGTTTGGTAGATGATTCTATCTTCTTCGGGGGTAAACAAATACATTTACCCGATCTAGAATTATTTTTGTGTAAACTGGGATTAGGGAGAGCTGGTTCTGTATTAACCTGACATTGGGAGAGCTGTTTTTATGTATAAACGTGTTAGTGAAATAATTATCTATAAATCTGATACAGGAAGATTTGCTTATATATAAGAGTGACACTGAGAGAATTGTTTGTTTATGAATGTGACACTGGGAAAATTGCTTGTTTATAAACATGACATTGTGAGAGATGCTTGTTCATATATGTGACACCGGGAAAATTGCTTGTTTATAAACATGACATTGTGAGAGATGCTTGTTCATATATGTGACACTGCGAGAGTTGTCTATTTATAAATCTGATAAGGGTGAGTTATCTATGTATAAACGTGACACTGGGAGAGTTGCTTGTTTTTAAACGTGACATTGTGAGAATTGTTTGTTTATTATAAACGTGACACTGGGAGAGTTGCTTGTTTATAAACGTGACATTGTGAGAATTGTTTGTTTATTATAAACGTGACACTGGGAGAGTTGCTTGTTTATAAACGTGACACTGGGAGAGTTGCTTGTTTATAAATGTGACACTGGAAGAGTTGCTTGTTTATAAATGTGACACTGGGAGATTTTTCTATTTATAAACTTGGCACTAGAAGACTTGTTTTTTTATAAACGTGACATTGATCATGATGGATTATTTCACATATAAGACTGTTTATTTAATCATGAACATGTTTTATACACAGAAGGATTTATATTGAAGTAGAACTTGCCTGTATGGAAAGAGTTAAGTTTTTTTCTAATCGACTACGTCTAAGTTGGATTTTATTTATTTATGCTTAGATAACCTATTGTGTGTAAAATAAAAACAAAGTCACAACAGAACTGGTTGACAGCGTTCAAAGATTTCCTGTTAGTTTTAACACAATTTTAAGTTAAGTATCTTCAAGAAAATGATCAACGCGAAGACGTTTGTGCTTTTAGAAATAACAGTATATTTTAAGATTTGCGTAGGAATACCAAGAAAGAAAATTAATATACAGTCTTTTCCACACCAACTTCAGTTCCTTGTCGGTGTAAGACACTTTAACATAAAAACAAACAATACCAAGAAAAAAAATTAATATACAGTCTTTTCCACCCCTGCCCGATGGCTCAGAGACAAGTTTGAAAATTTGTAATTCTAAAATTCAGGATTCGACCCCTGCTTTTGAAACAACACAGACGTTAAGAGTAAAAACTAAATAACTTATGAAAACGAATAATTTTAGCAACAAAGACAGTCCGTTGTGTACATTTGTGTTAGCGAGTTTTTAGAATAAGACTCTTCAATGTAAATCATGTAACATCGACGTGGTTTGCACACCCAATTATTATTTTAATTACCTTTAATTTGTTTTTATGTTAAAGTGTCTTACACCGACAAGGAACTGAAGTTGGTGTGGAAAAGAATGGATGTTAGCAGTCAGATCGTTCTACCTCAACATGACGTCATCAAAACAGAAACGAAAGAGGAACAAGATAGCTATGGTTTTGGTGAATATGAAATGATCCTGTTTAACTAAATATGCTAATTTAGAAAACATGTATAAAGAATATTAGAAGTGTGCTTTAATACAGAAAGTGTTGAGAAACATTACTATTACATAAGGACTGTTTTAAATGACCAGGTGGCTAGGGAGCTCGACTCGCAATCTGCAGGTCGCAGGTTCGAATCCCCGTCACATCAAATATGCTCGCTCTTTCAGTCGTGGAGGCTTTATAATGTGACTGTCAGTCCCACTATTTGTTGGTAAAAGACTAACCTACGAGTTGGCGGTGGGTGGTGAGGACTAGAGCTGCCTTCCCTTTAGTCTTACATGACATTGTGAGAGATGCTTGTTCATATATGTGACACTGCGAGAGTTGTCTACTTATAAACTTGACACTGCGAGAGTTGTTTATTTATTATAAACGTGACAATTCGTGTAGCTCTGTGCAAATTTCATAACAAACTTAACTGAATTAGGTTCAAATGAACTATAAAACTACATTAAATTGTTTGTTCGTTTAAGCCACATTGGGTTATTGGATTTTAGCTCCGTAAACTTACTGGTGTTTAGTTTTGTTTGTTTTGAATTTCACGCAAAACTACACGAGGGCTATCTGAGCTAGCCGTCCCTAATTTAGCAGTGATAGACTAGAGGGAAGGCAACTAGTCAACATCACCCACCGCCAACTGTTGGATTACTCTTTTTTCAACCAATAGTGGAATTGACCGTCACATTATAACGCCTCCACGGCTGAAAGAGTGACCATGTTTGGTGTAACGGGGATTCGAACCCGCAACCCTAACCACTAGGCTGCCTACTGGGGGACATTTTGCTAGTCTTAACTGATATAGTGTACTATAAGAGAATTTAAAGCACAGTTTGTTGTTTACTGACGTAAACTAGGTGGCGATTGTTCTTTTTTTGGAAGGCTAGGCGTAGCCTAATGGTTAGCATTCCAGTTGGGAATCAGAAGGTCAATGGTTAGAGTCTCGATATGCTGCTGAACACGCTCTATACTTTCAGTTATGGGGGCGTTATAACTGTGACAGCCAATTCCGTTATTCGGTTAAAAGTAGCTACGTGGGTTTGCTTGTTGGTTGCGTTCTTTTTGGTTAGTGATTCTAATTTATGGATGGCTAAAGTTGAATTTTAGGGGTCGCTGATTTCCTGTGAAAGTTGCCGATCAGGCATTATAAAAGTCACCAATATACCACCTAATGGTCTGGTAGATGACCTAAAATGGGATTAATTTGATTTTGATTAAGTTGATTCTACAACTGAAACAAATAAAAATCCGAAAAAAAAAAAAAATACCGATCTCTTTCTTTCCCAATTTTTTTACGGTTGTTCTTTTGATGGCTCAGGGCTTCTAACGCTAAAATCCGGGTTTCAATACTCGCGGTGGGGCCGGAACAGATAGCCCAATGTGCTGAATAAGAATCTAACAAACCCTTTATTAGAGAAATTTTCACTTCTATAGAAAGTAAGAAATCATTATGTAATCATAAATCTTGCAAGCTTTTCATACGTTATTAAAGCTCGTTTTATAATACATCATATTAATTATTTTCTTTGTATTTTATTTTGCACCAAGTCCTTTTATTGGATTTTTATATGTATTCTTTCAAAACTAAAATAGTACTAGAAAAAAAATATATATATACAAAAGAATCGTTGTTTTATGATTTTCGTTCAAAGGTAATCAATGCTAGCCGTCCCTAATGTTTAACTGATCTATTAGAGAGAAAGCAGCTAATAAACGGCATCCAGTGTTATCTGTTGGACTACTCTAATAGAATGATGGGTTTTGACTGTCATCTTTATGACGCATATAAGACTTCCAAAATGCGAAGTGTGAATTTTAATTTGGTACTTTAAGAGGAATATTTTCACCGATTATAACACGATGACGTGTTTCTTTAAATCGAAAAAGGTGATTGAAAAGCCATTTATGTTTGGAATAGACTGAATACTGTGTATTATTCATTTTTCCTGAAGTTTAGTCCACAGAGTAGAAATAGCAGTTTGAAATGAAGGCCTAGTAGAAACTGTAATATAAAAGAAAAAATTGGTGTTATGACCTGCGATATGTGTTTTTTTCTTCCTTCTTTTACTTCATTGTCGCCTGATAACGGCAGCAAAACGCTGCGTGTCGTGTTTACTCTGTTTTCACCACCTGGTACTGCCAATTTTCACTTATATCTAGTAGTTTATTTTCAAGGTGATTTTGAAAGATTATACCAACTAAGGCGTCTGAATAATACGAAACAAAGATCACCTAACTCTGTAGTTTATTGGCTATTTTTAAACTTATAAATAGTCAAAGCAAAGAGCTGAAAACTTCTGTGTTTTATGTATATAGCTTTGAAGTAAATGTATTGAAATTCCCATTTATAATGAGTTTTTCTTTCACTTAAAATTAATGAACCACTGTAAAATAATTTAGTTGGTTTAGGAAGATATTCCACTAAATACTTTAAGCCAGAATATCAACATTTATGCATTCCCCATGAGATTGGCAGTAATTTTATCATAATTAAACGTTTATTTGTTGCATGACCAATTTAAAATACGAATTAATTAACCATTTATATTTCTTTTACAATAACATCATAAAAAAATTATCGTTTTAAAAAAGCCTTTTTAAATTGCACCCAGAAGGTCAATGTGTAGAATTGTAATGGAACAAATTCATTGTAAAAACAGAACGTTGAAATAAAAACAAGTCTGATGAAGAGCAGTTGGTCGAAACGTTGTGCTTTTTACTGTGATTTTATCTTATTGTATGATTTCCCAACGTTATGCGGATTCCAATTCTTATGATGAGTAGAACTCACTAGATTGTAACTCAGAAAATTTATTTCCCTCTTATTTGTTTTCTTAAATGACATAGAGAGGTGACAGATTAATATAGTGAGATTCACACACACATATATATATATATATATATGACTATTTATCACATGATTTTCCTTTATGACTTTTGATTAAAATATATTGTAGGAATTTTAGAATCTTTCATTTTAGGAATTGTAATTCTGTTGAAAATTAAATTTTTATTTCATTCGGATTAAATTTATAGAGTTTTGTAGGAAAATGTTTTTTTTTTTCATCTTCACCGCACCAGAATATCAATCCATCGCCATCATGGGTTTTCACGCATTTGGTAAATATTTGTCAGAAAGCTATGTATTTAAATAAACTCTTTACATGCCTATTAAAATATTTGTTTTTGGAGGTTGGGGGAATATAGGTTTATTGTGACTTGTGGTATTGGATTGTTTATGTTTTCCGTGATTAATAATGTCGCGTGATTCCCGATTAAGAATTATTGATTTTTCTTTATTCGTGATCGCGAACGTTTTTTGTTCATGCTCGATTTGCTGTTTATTACATTCGTAAAATTTCCTGGGCAACTTGGCGACGCTAACTTTGTGTAAAAGAATAATGTTTGTATCTTTTCGGCCACCTGAACCTAATGAGATTCCAAACTCACGACACCATAACCCCACTTATCTTGATTTGTTCGACAACTCTAGCAACTTGCCGCGACACCCAAGTTTGGAAACCACTGCCTCGATCTATATGCATACACGAGTTACTTCTCTTGGAAAAAAAAACAGTTTCCGTGGCACTAAAGAGAATAACCTAAAAAAAGCACAACATCGATTACTGTACCAAAAACAGTTAAAACAAACGATAATAAAAACTGTAATATTTTATGTTCGTCATTCTCTCGTAACAGCAATGCGTTCATAGGCGTAAATCAAAGAAAGAGGATAGAAATAGAAATTGAGTTACTAAACACGATTATTCAGATCATCACCGCCCGCAATGGATGGAAGAAAGAGGCCCGAAAAAAGGGGCCTGGGATCAGAAACTAAAGTCAAATTGGTCCGAATCAAGAAAACTGGTAATGTCGCTAAAACTCTCAAAATATCAACACAGGAAACATGAGATTTGGAGAGAGTAGAGATAGTAAACGTTTCACCACTCTCCGTGACCTGTGGCTGAGTGTGATAATTTTTCTGTGTTTTATAATTCGGAAGAAATAGTTTTCTTTGATCCGCGATTGTAACTCTCTTTCTCTTCTCTTTTCAAAGATAAGACAAAAAACCATTAGATGATAACATGTCTTACTCTTTAAGCTGGAAACTGAAGTTATACCTAAAATCTTAATACTTATTGAACGTTCAAAGTTACCTTAAAATTTGTAAAATAATAATTAATGTTATTAATTCTCATCTAAAAATCAGATTTCTAATTAATTTAAATAAATTGATAATAATCTCAATTCCCTTGCTTAATCTGATTCACACAACAGTCGTCGTCCATGAAAATTGGTGACATATAATAACGCATAGACCACTATTCACCTGGTATTGGGTAAAGGTTCTCGTCCACACTGAATATAGCAGTATTGTTCACTGCAATATTATAACATATACTCTTTTGTTTTCTTTCACTCATATGTTTTTGGAATCAATAACAAAAGAACTATTCAGAATGTATCCACATATTTTTACGTGTCCAATGCACTTATTAGGAAATGTGTTGTAAGTGAAGTTCCTTTGATCTTGTTTTTTTCTTCTGTCTTATTTTAAAGTTTTACATTATTTGCAATTTAATATAGTCTGTAAATTTCATACATATATTTGTTTGTATATATTAAAATTGTTTTTCACTTCTTTACCGTTTATTCGTGTAACTGTTATGGAAACTGTTTCACAATTTCAAGTTATCCATAATCGTGAAAATATGAGTTTTGAAGTCACAATTACTATTCGGAACCAGAGTTTTTTTGTAGCTTTAGACAATTAGATAAAACCAGTCTATATTTGAGAGGATGAGTGATTGTAACTACTCCAATGTATTTATTTCTGTTTTAGGTAATTTTACTCGTTTAACCGGAATCATACATTTGAAGAGACGAACTGGATACTTCGTAATTCATACATACATCCCAAGTTTCCTGGTTGTTATTATGTCCATGATTTCCTTTTGGCTACCACCAGAGAGCGCTCCTGCTAGGGTCGCCCTCAGCGTAACGAGCTTGCTGACGCTTGTAACACAGCAGGCAAAATCGTCCATTCCATCCATCTCATACGTGATGGCTATTGATGTGTGGATGTTAGGATGCATAGCTTTTGTATTCGCCACTTTAGTCGAGTACGCCTTTGTCAGCTTCACCCTCCAGCGGAAAAGGAAAAACACCAAAGGTTATACAACGAAGGTTAATCCAGGTCAAGTAAGTATTATTTAGATATAGTAATGAAAAAGTTGGGTTCGTTATATTTTTAAAACGATTTTAGACCTTCACCATGTCCAGTCATGCTCTATCTGATGACGTGCAACTTGACAATAGTCCTGCAGCGTAGTTTCCATACAAAAGGCTCCATTGTAAGATTGTAACACCACTTTTCCCTGCTGGTTTTCATAATCCACCCAGCGCTCTGTCACATCCACAGGCGCTACGTCCAGCGATTTGAACATTATGCTTTCGTATGGAGTACAATGAATATGTATTTTATTTTTCAGCTACTTGGGCTATGCGATATTGTACGAATATGTCGTGAAAGCAATTCGTACACGTGACTTGTATCACTTTACCAGACGGAGATCCTTCTTCATCATGTTGCATACTATTGTTAAGAACATGTGGAGAGCTTTTGCCACTGACCTTTGTGTTCGTGGATTTTCACCTGTTAAAAGACGCCCCACTTTGCTTACCACCATTGAGGTAAACTTGTTGCAGGTTTCTTTCTGGATGGCCCCTCAGTGGCACAGCGGTATGTCTGCGGACTTACAACGCTAGAATCCAGGTTTCGATACCCATGATGGGCAGAGCACAGATAGCTCATTGTGTAGCTTTGTGCTTAATTACAAACAAACATACTTTCTGGATGATCCTGGTTCTCCAAGTTGATGCATTTTCTATCGTTTTTCAATGCCATTAATTACAAGGAATATCCTTACTTTGTAAATTGTAAATAATTGTTTTAAACACATATTTATGATATGAATGTTTTGCGTATGTAAGGGTTGTTACATGCTTACATGTTACATTTTCAGTGACATCACACTACTTACGAAACGTTAAACAAAATATCATTCTGATGCATACCGTTTCACGACGACCTTATATCGGCTGTTTTGATACGACTTACTCAACTTTATTTATTATAGGCGCCAGAAAACATCATTGACGTAAAGATATGTTTCTTCTTTATCGATCAAATAATAAAAAAAAATCCTTTACTTCAATTTTCTATCCTTTTTAAATACTCAGTAATGTGGATATTCATCGCGGAGAATCGAACTCCGGTTGTTTTTTGGGGGGTTGTAAGTCTATAAACTTACCGCTGTCCCACCGGGAGGCCCCCCAGTGGCACAGCGGTATGTCTGCGGACTTACAACGCTAGAAACCGGGTTTCGATACCCGTGGTGGGCAGAGCACAGATAGCCCATTGTGTAGCTTTGTGCATAAATTCAAACAAATCAAACAAACCCACCGGGAGACTAGGTGTATAAAACTGAATCCATATTATAATACCAAGATACTGGCACACATCACCAAATAGTGACTTACGATATAATCATTTTCAACTATATTTCAGTTTTACGAGTGTATTTTATTTATCAGTTTTCAGATTTGTAAATAAGTAAAAAGCCAATACTATTTTAATTAACCTCTTGGAAAGTGTTAGTATACCCACACAGCTACTATTTGACACTAGCAGACAACCGTATTTGACTTTTCACTAAAAATTTAAAAAAAAGAACAACAACAAATTATACACCTAAAAATTCTCCACAAATATAGGACGTGTTAGTAGAGGAGATCAGGACTAATACAATATCTAGAAAACATCACCAATTATCACAAAAACTACACGATGAAGTACTGTGGAAATCAAGATTATTTTATCTGAAGAATCCATAAGAATTGTCTTTATAAAAATAAAGCTGGAGCACATGCTGATGAAGCGAAAAGCGAACAATTTGAAACGGGTTTTTTGAAAGAACCCTATGATAAATTAAGAACTCAATAATACACACATTATTTATCTATCTTGTGTAAGATAGAAGGAGGTCCAAAATTATATTTATTATTTTACAATTTAATAATTAAATAAATACAACCATGCAGTTTCAACATTTTGTAGCCCAACTCAATTTTTTTATTATGTTTTCTTTTCTACTCCAGTGAGTAGTATTATCCCGTAAAATGGAAACTGTGCAAAGGAAAGTTCACTGCGTCGTTTCGATTGCAGAGACCAAGTCACTGAGCATGGTGCAGCGTAATTACAGACGCCATTACAGGAATTAAGTATGGGGGTATGTTAAGGATATCGTGTATCGCACACCTGTAGAAAATATAACGAGCAAAATACCAGGATAACAGACGCCATCGCCAATGTAACCGTGGACATGTCACAGCGAATGTGGGCTGAAATTGAATATCGATCAGACGTGCTGAGAGCCATTAATTTTGCTTAATAAAAACTGTTTCAGTTGGGCTATAAGATGATGAAAACAGCATTAATGTATTTTTATAGTTAGTTAATAACAATATTTTAAAATAGGAAAGATGAACCT
>NW_013668757.1:139385-141213 GCF_000517525.1 Limulus polyphemus
TGGAAATTCTGTGTATTACAAAGTTGTATCAAGAAAGAATAAACTAGTTTTATTTAAAAAAGGACGTGTATCGCTGAAGTTTCTCGGAAATAATTTATACTGGAAATTAACAAACGAACAGAGACGTAACAATATGATATTATCCACAGAAATATTGTTAATATTTCAAGTAATAAATACGTAAATCAAAATCTAGATAAGATATGATATTATATCATCCACAGAAATATTGTTCACGTTTTAAAAAAGTGTGTTTGACATACAAGGCAAATATACTTTGAATTAAATCAACCGTTGATGTATCAAACAAGAAAGTGGAGAAAAATAATTGAAAATCTAAATGTTTCCTACAACATTTTTACCTTATATCTTAACATAACCAAGTTAAAAAGGTATAACTATGACTCCTGATGATAACGTTGAAACGTCGAATCAATTAGAGTCAACTTTTTAGAGGCCATAGATTGGCCTGAATTGAAAATGATTTTTATTATGTATCTATTCTAATGCTGTGTGTTATTTATTATTTTATTCCTTCACATTAATCAGATTATTGAAGAATTAGTTTAAAGGAGAGTAGAATACACGTACCAGAGCGCTTCAATGGCTTCACTTAAAGAAAGTTGACTTAAAACAATAATGAAAATAATATTTTAACTAGTCTGTGGGTGAACAATAAATGTATTTTTTTCTGTTTATTACAGAGCCCCTCTGGTAGGAACCAGTTGGCATTTGAAACAACCAAGCAACCTGAACTTAAAGAGATACCAAACATAGATGATAGAATAGTTGTAGCGAATAGAATAGACCGAGTGTCATCTTTTCTTTTTCCTTCAGCGTTTCTGATTTACATCTTTGGTTATTTGGCACATTACCTTTGGTAGTTTGATAAACATCCATTTGGCTAAATGCTACCTATAGGTTTCATTTAAAGAAAGTTTCTTCTATAAAGGTTTAGCCGTAACTTACATGTAGTAACATATGAAAACACAGCTTAAAAAAATAATAACACGTTAATTTCGTATTTGAGTGAGCTGCATCATATTTAACCACCAGGGTTATAATCATGTATTAGGAGCTTTATAGATAACAATATTCGTTCCCGGTGTTATAAATAAATGTGTAACAATATGGTAATCTCTCAGGTGTGAAATTATGTTATGTGTTGGTGAAACATTGTTCGTTTCCGATCCAAGTTAGCAATATTTGTGAATATCGTAGATTGATTTATAATCTCTTGAAAACACGAGTTTTCTTTAGAGGAAACTTCATTGTTAGCCTTTTGCTTTGGCAACATCATATATATATATATATATATATATGAGTGTAAACTTCTCTAGCGTATTTAATATATAAATATTCAAAGCACTACTAGGTTTGAGTTATCATTTGTTTTTATTCTGGTTTTTGGTTGGTTAGTATGCACAACGGTTCTTCTTACAGCACTAGATGTACGTTAGACAATCAAAGTATTTCACTCTTTAATCTTAACATGTAACCCTGGGGTACATGCGAAAACAATTATGAAAAGGAAACCAGTAGAATACCTATGAATCGAAGATCCTCAATAAATGTACGGGCGACAAATAGTTGGTGGAACATAGAAAAGTATGGAACTACTAAGTGATATTTGGGATATAACTTTAATGCTATTTATACTGGAAGTAGAGAGTTATATCAGAGGCAATAAAAACTTTCTTGAAAAATTACTGAAACAAATAGAACCTAATACCAGTTTAATGACTGTGGATGTTCTATCAATATAAACAAATAGAACCTAATACTAGTTTAATGACTGTGGATGTTCTATCAATATAAACAAATAGAA
>NW_013668757.1:142014-146923 GCF_000517525.1 Limulus polyphemus
AACAGGTACTTATAATAAGTTATTAATAATAGTTACTCTTTATAATAATAACAGGTACTTATAATAAGTTATTAATAATAGTTACTCTTTATAATAATGACGAGATTATGTTGTTTGAAATAACATCATGGAAGATATATTGGAATAAAAGTTTGAAGAAGATAAATTTAAGAAAGCTTAGTTAAGATTAGAGAAACTTAAAGAATTGATTACAGATAGTTATTATAAACCTACAATTTTTAACCATTACCCTAAACATAAAAAATGGAACATTCATTACATTTATTCATTAAAAAACTACCAAATCATATAGATATTTAGCTTCTTTAGTCATCACCCCAAAACACTGTAAACCAAATATACCAGAATGGTTAACCCCAAAACACTGTAAACCAAATATACCAGCATGTTTAACCTAAACAATTTCTACTTTAGTTTCAGGAAAAAGGTTATAGAAGAAAGGCTTAAAAAATTAAAATTTGTGTTTGAAGTTAAGTACAAAGCAATACAATGGGCTAATTGTGCTCTGCCCACCACGGGTATCGAAATCCGGTTTCTAGCGTTGTAATTCCGAAGACATACTGCTGTGCCACTAGGGAGGGGGACAATTTTTAAAAGAGTGCAGTTATCCAGGTAGATTAATTGAAAGGGGATTCAAAACAAAACTTGATGTTAAACATTCAGTGACGCCCTGGGTAATTGTATCAGTCTTTTCACTCAGTGTGTTGTAAAAACAGTTTCAGTATTAACATTTCCATGACGCCCTGGGTAATTGTTTCAGTCTTTTCACTCAGTGTGTTGTAAAAACAGTTTCAGTATTAACATTTCCGTGACGCCCTGGGTAACTGTTTCAGTCTTTTCACTCAGTGTGTTGTAAAAACAGTTTCAGTATTAACATTTCCGTGACGCCCTGGGTAATTGTTTCAGTCTTTTCACTCAGTGTGTTGTAAAAACAGTTTCAGTATTAACATTTCCATGACGCCCTGGGTAATTGTTTCAGTCTTTGCCCACTGTATGTCGTAAAAACGGTTTCAATACTAAACTTTCCGTGACGCCCTGGGCAATTGTGTTAGCTTTTTCACATTGTGTGTCGTAAAAACAGTTCCAGTATTAAACTTTCCGTGACGCCCTGGGTAATTGTATCAGTCTTTTCAAAATGTGCGTTGTAAAAACAGTTTCAGTATTAAACTTTCAGTGACACCCAAGTATTTTCTATAGTCTTTTTACACAATGTGTGTTGTAAAATTTTTCAGTATTATTCTTTCAGTGATGCTCTGGGAAATTTCAAACTTTTAAAATCTGTAATATCGCTTTAAAACTCTCTGTATTATATTTTATTTCATTATACAAGCTTCAAAATCTGCATTTGAATTTGAAATAAGCATTTTTAGAATTTTCGTGAACTCCTAGTTGCTTAAATTACGTGCAAATCTACAAAACACAAACAAATATGATATTTTCTTTAAATAATGCAGATAAATGTATATGCAGATAAATACGTCAACATTTAAAAAAAAGATATACGGTCAACATTATTCTTGTGTATAATAAAAATATTGCCTGGCCATGTTTTTAGGTTAAAATGTAACATCAGATTTCCATATTTATATTTTTCTTAAAGAGATTCTCGTAGTTAATGTCGTACTTTCAGGAGATTTAATAGTCTCTTCTTTCTTTATTAAGTTAGTGTTATGTCAAAGATAAGAAGACAAGTAGTTCAAGTCAAGAAAATGAGATTATAAGTTTTACTGAAATCTCCAGAAAGTATCGATATAAATTTAGTTGTACTGTCTGTGGTCTGTTGTATGTCCATGTACCTACTTCGCAGGGTGTAAATGAAACATACTAATTTTCAGTTTTTCGTTTTGCGGTTTTTATGGGCGTTTTTGCCCTTTTTACCACTACCTAACCTTCCCTGGATGGATCTTCACCAAGTCTGGTATGGAGGTTTATTGGGTCCATAGGGAAACAAATATTTTCACTTTTGCATTTTGCTTTTGGTGTTTTTTATTACTAGTTCGCCCCTATTGACGGAGCTTCACCAAATTTGGCATGAAGGTTTTTTGGGCCAATGGGGAGAAACATCCACATTTTCAGTTTCGCTTTTTGCAGATTTTTATATGCGTTTTTTTATAATTCCATATAAGGGAAACAACTTTTATTAATCATTAATTTATATAACTTCCTTCCAGACGACGGGTAATCCAGCTAGTATTATAATGTGTTGTTTACCATCATTTAACTTAAATGTCTATCATTCTGATCAAGCTTTTGTGGTTCTAAGCTGTATTATTTTAACAAATGCTTGATTATCGTTTTACTACTGATGTTACCCCTCTGTGGCATAACGGCAAATTTGTGGGTTTATAAAACTAAAAATCGGGTTTTGATACCCGTGGTGGGCAGAGCACAGAAAGTCCATTTTATGCTTACCACGCATCGTGTTATTTTTTTCTTTTTAAATAAATTTTTATTTGTGTAAATGCTTTCTCACCATTGTCATAATAATTCTTATTTTTCTAAATGAAATTATTGGTTTGTAAATAATCAAATATATTTCTGGTTTATTGCTATTGTTATTAGTAATGTATGTTTTTATTTGTTAGGTAATATCTATTTGTGTTTTTCTATATTTGTGTAGGTTTCTTTATTCTGTTAACAGTAAACTGTTCTCTTGGCGCAAAGTTTCCCAGTGGATTAGTTACAGCGGGAATCGAACTCAAGATTTTAGCATTGTAAGCCCATAAAAATAATTCTGACCCATCGGAGGTCTGCACAATTGGATATCTTTTTATGGTTACAGCAGTGATAGAGCCCCAAGTTACAGTCCCATAAATCCACAATATTACCACTGATACACGGAATAAACTTATTTGTAATAAAAACAATTAATGAAATACATAAAAAAATTTTTTTTTTCATATTCAATCAAACATTAATTACAACAATACATGTTCCGATAAAATCACGCCTTTGTTTGTTCATATGATATACTGTTTTGGCTCTAAAGGTTTGTATCATTCTTTTATAATTTCAGTAGAAGAATGAAGTATTCATATGAACGTATCAAACAGATCCATACTAAATAAAGAATCAAAGCCAACATTATTAATATGCAGAATTTTAATAAGCAAGCTACAATAAGACAATAATGACAGGAAAGGTGTTTCTATTAAGATTCAGAAGAGAAATAGCAGGAGGAATGAACACGTCTTCGGATGTCCATTTCAACAGAGCAGAGTTACTAAAGTCCATTGGAAGTTCTGGAATTAAGTTTCAGCCTTTTAGATTGATAAAACTGATTTTTGTTTTAAAAATATCACTTCAGAATGTTTTACACAGAAATTGTTCACGTTACATATTTCCAACTAACAAAAGGCTTAGCTTAAAATTCTATTTTTCACATCGAGTTTTGCTATAAACCTCAATTATTGTTATTTTATCCCATTCATATATAAAAAATTAAAATCTAAGAAAAATAACATAGAAAAAATTACTTTGAAAGTTGTCTGCATGTCTAATCTAAAAGCCAATGTGTGTCACGTCACTCTTGATTTCTCGGAATAGAAAAAGTTATAAAAGCCAAAATACATTTATCCAGATAGAATAGTTCTATTATTGTCTGCCCATTACCATTTCAGCGACGGGGTTGCAAGTGGACCGTGAGAGAGGGGTGTCATGAAACCTTATAATTGTAGTGAGTGTTAGTATAATAAGCCTAAATTAACCACCTGGCCTAGAGCCAAGTGGATAAAATCTATCATGAAAGTAAAAATATCGATTAACTTTTAAACTGAAATCGTTTCAGAATTAAGCTATTTTCTGTAATATTACCAACGTTTTAAATAAAAAACAAACCTCTTTAATCAACGGATACCCTAAATTTAGAAATCAAGAAATATTTTTCCAGTTTTGTTGTCTTTTGATTTTCTTTTATACTTTCAGTACATAGACTAAGAACAATATTAGGTTATACTTTTTTAGCTAAGCAACGTGACATACAAGCCATTGTTGGAACGTACTGTTACCAAAACGCTTTTCTATATATTAGAAGTTGTTAATCTAACTGATTTTTACCAATAATTATTCTAATTGGCTCACAAAGGAATTCACCAACGTTTGACTGCATCGATTGCACTTTTCTGCCTATTTGTTGTTCAAGCTAAATTTCGCAGTTAGCTATAAAATGTGAGGTTAGGGTATACTATGAAATGGGGGTGGTAGTACTTGCCCCGTCATTTTTGACGGGCTATACGCTAGTAATATATAGTTTTGGTTAATAGTAGTAATGACCTTGAATGTTAAACTACATAAGTAAAACTGACAGAGTAGAAAAATGGCACATGCAATAAGAAACAATTATGAATATGAACATCTAAAATAATTTGTTCTAGACTTGGAGAAGGAGATGAAGTACGTACAGTTATTAAAAAAACATTTAGTTTTAGAGTTCTCATATCATTAATATCACATTAAAAAACGTAGTTAGTTCTTTAAATTCGTAGCTACAGAATAAATATAATAACGGAAGTAATAAAGACACATTTTCTGGCCCAACGACCATAATATATTGTTCAGTATAGGATAGATAATGAATATTAATAAATCACTTTGTTAATGTTTGAGTTGCCTAACTTATTATCTAAATTCAAAACACTTACCAACGGTTTCCTCTTTACTTGTATATTAATGTTTTGGTTTTTTCATTTCCATGCATGCTTTCATCTAGAAGATTAGTGTTGTTTGATATTAAATATTAATTATTGAATACATCATTCATTTTAATATAAAACTAAACACATGCTTATACCAGGCGTACGGGGGTACTACAGAACCATACAGAACTAAACACAATCTTATACTAGACGTACGGGGTTACTATAGGATCTCACATGAAATATATGAACTT
>NW_013668758.1:0-8217 GCF_000517525.1 Limulus polyphemus
TCTCGTTTCCATCTTCTTTTTTCTTTTCCATCTCACTTGTGACAGCAATTTGTTACGTCTTTGGTAGTTTGTTAATTTTCCGTAAAAATTCTCTCCGAGGAACTTCAGTGATACAAGTCCTTTCTTAAATAAAACTAGTTTATTCTTTCTCAATATAACTTTGCGATACACTTAATTAATCCACTATAATTCACAACGATTCATGCATTTTACTTACGGTCACTACCGTTCACTTGACTAAATTATCTGTCTATCTGCAGTTATATATGCCGTCACTCTTCATCTTCGCTTTATTTGCCGGGCTTATATACAAAAATAGAGGGCGTCTGGCAAACATTAGAGTTGCCAGGAAAAGTCATGATCCTTCTAGAAACTCATGACCTGTTATCAGGATCACGTGACTTCCACTGTCGTAACAATATTAACACTTCAACCGCAAAACACAAACACTTGACTGTAGTTTTTACTGATTAAATATTAACACTTCAACCGCAAAACATAATTACCTGAGTTTAGTTTTTACTGGGCAAATATCAACACTTGAGCCGTAAAACACAATCACTTGACTGTAGTTTTTACTGATTAAATATTGTTACGACTGTGGAAGTCACGTGACCCTAGTAACACGTCATGAGATTCTAGAATGATCATGTCTGTTCGTGGCAACTCTAGTCTTCTCTACTCGCCCTCTACCGGCAAATGAAGTGACGGCATATAGATAGATAATTGCAGACGGGCAGAGACGGATAATTTAGTTAAGCGCAGTAGTAAAGCGCGTGAATCGTTGTGAATTATAGTTAAAGTGACTTAAGAAAGGACTTGTGTCGCTGAAGTTTCATCGGAAATAAATTATACGGAAAATTAACAAACGAACAGACGCGTAACAATATTAACACTTCAACCGGAAAACACAAACAGCAGACTTTTTATTTTACTGTATAAATATTAACACTTCAGCAGTACAAGAAAATCAGCTGCCATTGTTTTTACTGATGACAAAACCTTGTCGAAACGTTGTACATGGGCTTTTATGTTAAACTCATATTAAAGTTTTTGTCATTACCAATTCAAGCCGTCTCCAAGCATTATTAGTCTCAAAGTGGGTTCCTCATCATCGAATTTAATTCGTACCGAGTTACCACTACAAAAACAGGGAGTACGTGACTGTGTTTTATTTTCAGTTTTAGTCATTGAGAATCTTTGTGGACACTGGCCGAGATTCAGATGAAAACGCTACGTTCCACTATTTTTATTTTATTTTGACATTATTTAAACCATAAGTAGGCCTAGTAGTAGTATTAAGTGTTTAAGAAGCTATATGTATATATCATTATATGGTTATACCACGATTGCTCATGTGTTCATAAGAATTCACATTTCGTGTTACGTAGGTGGGCTTTGTGGTATAATAGACAAAGACATTAGTTTCATGATACCAGGGTCAGATGCTAGAATCTAGCCTGTGACAAGTGATTTTCTTGTTTTGAGCAATTTTTCTTACGTATTTCTCTTGTGAGATGAAACTTATAAGTTAATTTTTTCAACTTTGACTGATTGTACAATGAATGGATCATAATTAGCAGAGATAGGTGTATTATATTTTCTACATCATCTACGTTAATTAGTTTTGGTTAGGTTATAGTTAATAGGCTAGATTTGGGTAATTTAGGTTAGTATGTGGCACACTTAGTTGGAAGTAATAATACAACTGATTTTCATATGCTATATAGATACAGCAGTCGTATATCTATTGTTTGAAGCCTACTTACATAACTGTCTCATATATGCTCTGGCGCACTCATAACTTGTTTTCATGATTACATAAACTAAAATGAACAGTGTTGTAGAGGTAACCATGCAGTTAAACTAGGTAACTGTAAATTAGTCAATTATCTGATTACTCTGGTATATAGTGAGAAATATAGATAGCATAATTGACAACCATGTAGCTGTTTTCATTTGAATCTATACATATATATATATATAAAACCTCAGTTTGTGGTATCTATACAAATAATGATACCTTGTAAAAGTACAAGTAATCCATTGGAAGTTTCTTCATCATTAATCTCAGCTTGTGATTGAACAAGCTGACTCAATCAGCTGTTAAGGCTAATGTATTTGAACGTGCTCTACGAGAATGTTGTCCAATGTTTAAGATGCTAGCAAGGAACCATGATAAACAGAGACTCCAAGTAAAAGAAAGTTTGTTCATTCACAAGCTGAGCCCTGATGTTATTGTTACAGAAACTGCTTGTAGATTGTTTTTATAAAAATGTTGTTTGTTGTAAATCATTTCATTATGAGATCTTATCTATGTAGAAATAGGCTGCTACCTTAGAGGAAGATGAAGTGAGCTGTTGGTACAGTTAGTACTTGAATGATATTTATTATGTAAGATGAAAACTGTGATATACACTCAACTGTGTGCCCCAAAAACAATGATAAAGATTGGTAAATTGTATTGATTTATGGTATAAAAATGCATGTAATATATCTTTAATTTCAGACAGCAAAACGAGAGAACGGGTAAACTAGACACAAGTGAAGTTGAACTCCAGTTTTTCGATTCCTGCTACATGTTGAAAGAGGAAGAGGATGAAAAGTGGAGTGGTTGGTTAAAGCCCTCCTGTATTCCTCTCACAATTATTCTTATCTTAATCCTATTGGTGGTGGTTCTTCCTCTTCTAGATAATGAAAAAAATGACGACGATTCATCAGCAAGACTAAGCGACTTGACATACTTAAGAAAAAACTGTAATAGTCCATGTGTGTAAGTAGTAACGTTTTTAATCTGACAGTAATATTCAACGGTACAATGATTAATTATATGTGTATGTACTTACAATAATATGAGTAAGTATGCAAGTCTGTTTAATACTCTATAAAAACTTCATGGAAAATTCTACACAAAACTTAAGCAGTTTGATAAATTCATGCATTTTGTGCTTTGTTATATAATCAGTGGAATAATTTTGGGTAACCTGTTAAATATTTTTATACATTAGTGTATGTTATCCAAATAAGTATTTTTCATACCATGGACTTTCTTGGAGTCTTATACTAAATGCTGGATTGGACTTGAATAATATTGTCAATTATTGGAACTTTAATATGTGAAAACTTAATTTTCCTATATACAGTTTTTTGTATCATTCACAATAAGCTATGTTACTTAATTGTTACATTTTATTAACTTTCAGTACCTGTACTGTGAAAATAATAAAATCTGATACACACTTAATTATTGAATTTTGATATTCATATATTACTCTGTGGATAATTAACTTTAGGTGTCCCTGGGTTATAGAAACATTAAGTTTATAATATATATATATATATACACACACACTACAAAACATTCGTGGTCAGGTTAGTGTACTTTTTTAAATACAGGATTTTTAGAATAATACAAAAGAACTAATCACAGACACTGAAATCTATAAATCCACTTGTCTTAGAACTAACATTAGTTAATCCTTTATTAAGTATGGCCTATATTCAATAATGAGATAAATTACCACTGTAACTTGTGTATGTTTTTTATTTAATTTAGTCCCAACTAAACTTTACTGTACTCAATACGATCAGTAAATAAACTTATAATATTATTCTACAGCCTAACATCAGACCTTTTTAAAAACTTTTAAGTTTTTGTATAAAATGTCTACTCAAGTATATTTACATTCACCTTTTGTTTACATCCATTGAAAGGTAGTGAATGTACGTTTAGGTAGCAGTGTTTGCATGCGTGGTCAGGACAGACAAAATCTGAGTATTATTATAATAGATATATGCTTATATGTGTCTACGTAGCTTGAATACTAAAGGTTACTAGAAAATGGATACATGCAAAATATTAAAGAAATACATGACTCTGCTTCATGGTTTTGAAATTACATTATAATGAATTATTATTGTGAAGTAAAATTAGTTTTATGATTAGCTTATGTTCATTGTATTAAAAGAAATGCAGAGAAATGCTTATGTGTGAATTATTTTTAGTGAGAAAACATTTTAAACGTTTTAGTACTTCTTGTTATATATTTTTTATGATTTTAAGAGATATCATAGTATAATAGTATAATCATAGTAGTTAATCTCTCATTTCAGTTTTCAACTTGTTGAAAGTATTCCAGAAAATCTCACATATACAAAAGGTTCACCTCTACACCCATCTATATTTGAAGGATGGCTTGATTTAATTGAAAAAGCTGAGAAATCTATCGATATTGCCTCATTTTACTGGACACTACGAGGTGATGATGTTGTTCCTGACCCATCTGCTTGGGAGGTGAAGAACTGACCAGAATAAAGTCTAAAGCAATCCTAATATTTTGTGGTTGAAATCAAATATGAAGGGTTATATCTTCTTACCAAAAACTGTTGTATTTGGCCTTATTCAATATAAGAGGTTAAAGTTAGCAAAACTTAGTGGTGTATGTATGTTAAAATGGCGAAAAGTAGGGTGAGTATTAACTCCTTAAACCCAAGCAGGTGCTGCCAGTGTGCCCCAAAATCCTGATTTACTCATCAGACAGTGACAGCATCCGATAACAGTTATGTCTCCTTGGCAGAAAACTAATGCAAACCATTTTATTATCCAAAAAATCGACAAAATTTAAATTTTATAAGATATGGTGATAATTATTAAGAAATCATGAAAATAATATCGGCAGAATGCTAGAAAATTATGGGTTTAAAGAGTTATAGAAATTAAAGTAATAGGTATAGTGGGGGGTTTTGAATTTTTTTTTTAGTCATGTAAAAGCCTTGTTTATTAGATGTTGAGTAATATTGAACCCTTCATTGAATATTTATTTATTTTAGAATATTTAAACTAGTATATACTATAAATATATTTTAAAGTAGTAAACGTTTAATTTGATTTAATATTGATGGAAGAATTTTAAACAGTTTCTGTTAACCCTTTCTATACGGATCACAGGTGAAAGACCATGTCATTTCATTTGTTGACTCACATTCAAAATTTTATTGAACTACTATTTCATGAATTTATGTTAATAAGTCTGATATCAAACTGTAGATTATAATTCAAATGTTAGTAATATATATATTACTCAATTTCTTAATTTAAAAGTAAATATTAAAAAAACAGATAAACATAGATATTTTTGGGTGTCACAGAGTACATTGAATGCAGCATTAGTTCAAATTAGATGTTTATGAAGTCAAAATACAAAGTCTATAGTTTCGAGTGAATTAGAAACTCAATTTATCAATATTGACAAGCTAGAATATAAAATAAGAGCCTCTTATCTTTTCTGTTTCCTAAGATATTGCTCATGTAATAAATCAAACATAGTGGCATCCCGCTCACCTCCTTCCATTATTAGAAAAGCTTCCTTATAAACACTTACTTCTATATATATGAATAACCAATCACAAGCTCAGAATGCCCCCTAGTGGTTTTGTTAGCCTTTCTAACATACCTGGCATCATTTCTTTCTTTTGAACGAAGATTTCAATGAGGTAGGTTGTATCTTTAGTCTGCTCGAAATTTCTTATTTTTTTAGAGTAAAATACATATTAGTTAAATTATAAATTATAGTTGAATTTTTTGTTTTTTTTTCTGTAGTAATTTATGGTTTTTTTAGTTAAAATGGTTATGAGGTTGATTCCAAGGACCGAGCCTGGGTTGAAAGAGTTAATGATTATCTGATCATGTTAGCCCGAACTGGTGAGTACTTCGTAGATGGAGAGTGCATACCTGCATATAGAACTTAGAAATTTAAGTAAAATAATAGTTATAAGTCTATTACAAAAATTGTCCACTTAAAATTATTTTAAGATTGATATATTTTCATTTTGTAAAACTTATTAAGTGTAATTTGCAAAGAATAATGAAAAAAAGTCCAAATTTAAACTTATGCACAGATTCAAAGAACCTTGCCTTTCAGAAATGCACATTTTTTAAAGAATTTTTTCTGTCCATCCCAAAGCATAAGTTTTCATTTGCTAAGAAAATGTCATCCCCTGAGAAAGAAATTAACAAGTCATATTTTTCTTGTGTTTCCACTCTCTCCTAGTTTAATTATTACAAACCTCCATTCTCACCATTTTCTGACCTCACAACAAATTGTGTGAACAGCTACTAATGAAACATAATTTTGAAAATAGCTACAGACTATAAACACCATTGGCTAGAGCAGATTATAAACTATTCACATGAATTAGGGTATATAAAATTGTATGAGAAGTGTAGGAAAGCAACAAGATGAAAATTGGAATTTAATTGGAAGTTTAGATGACTTGGAAACAAACCACAGAGTCCCCCATAGGGACAGCAGTAAGTTTACAGGCTTACTAGTCTAAAATACAGGGTTTGATTTCCTGCGGTAGACACCGCAGATAGCCCAATGTCTCTTTGCTCTAAAAAACACAGATTTGTAAATTTGTGTATAGTTTCTTGGAATGTTTTTTTTTTTATTATTGGAAATGTTTGTATTAAATTATATTTGTTTGAAAGCTATAAAAATTTTCTTCACTGATAAGATATGTAAACCTAGTTACATTTAGAGGGTATGGTAGGCAACAGAAAAACATCCAAATTATTCGATTCTGTAGTTATTTAATATTTTTATTAAGTTTGTTGTACTCAAACAACATAGATAAGTAATTTGATGTTATCTATAGAAAATAAACTATATTTATTAGATATAAATTGACCTTGATCAAGATTATGGTTACTTAACCTGATCTAATGGCATTTTGATGGGTCAAGTTGTAGGTCAGTTCTTGTCGTGTTCTTTATACAGCCAATGACTACTGCAATTGGAAAAATAAAGTATCAGAATAAATATGTTTGTGAAGATCAATCAATTTGAAACTGATTTTTTACATAAAATGAAACATTTTTATCAGTAATTTAAAAAAATTAAATTTTAAGATGAAAGGAAGTACGTTTTAAGATGAAAGGAAGTATGTTTTAAGATGAAAGGAAGTATGTTTAAAGATGAAAGGAAGTATGTTTAAAGATGAAAGAAAGTATGTTTAAAGATGAAAGGAAGTATGTTTAATATTTGTCATCAAGGTTTTGGAAAATTTCACAGCATTAAAAAGTTTGAAAATGGTAATCAAGTTCAAAACTACGTATCATTTAGAAAGTTTTAACTAAGATTCATACAGTTTGGTCAAGTATTTCTAGTGTGAGAAAAAAAAATGTCAAGGAATATCAATGACATCCTCCCTCCCAAGTCTAGAAAGGGTTAGCTCAATATTTTACGATTTTGTGGTTTCAGAGGTACAGCTTTGTTGATGATGTTATCCTTTCATAGGGTGAACGTGTTTTTCAAGAACTTCTTCATGCCGGAAATACACGAAACATTAATATTAGGATTGCTCAAAACAAGCCATCAATATATCAACCAAATAAGGATACTGAATACTTAGCAAGAAAAGGTAACTTTGGAAGATTTAATTAGTTATTTTAACTTTTTATTCTTATGTTTGTAAAAGTTCAATAAAAGTATTGTTAGTTCAAACATCTTTGATTCAAACAAAAATGTCATTATATAATTTTATAAATAATTCCTAATAATCTTTTGTTTGTATACAAAGCTGGATGCTGTATACATAATTTCATAGTTTTTAAGAAGTGTTCATGTGAAACAGGAAAAGTTATAAATCAAGACATTTGACAGTTAAAACAGTCTCTGTTGATGGAATATCTATACAGCTGTTCAACGAAGGTGAGATAGAACAACTGTGCACGTTTATCTGATAGTTAAAACAGTCTCTGTTGATGGAATACGTACAGCTGTTCAACGAAGGTGAGGTAGAACAACTGTGCACGTTTATCTGATAGTTAAAACAGTCTCTGTTGATGGAATACGTACAGCTGTTCATTGAAAGTGAGGAAGAACAACTGTGCATGTTTATCTGACAGGTAAAACAGTCTCTGTTGATTGAATACGTACAGCTGTTCATTGAAGGTGAGGTAGAACAACTGTGCATGTTTATCTGACAGTTAAAACAGTCTTGTTGACAGAATACAAACTGTTTGTGTGTGATTGATGGAGAAAACTGTGCACATTTGTCCAACAGTTTCCAGTGTTGTTGATAGAGTACATACAGCTGCTCATATAGGATGAAGAAGATTAAACATTCTATAGTGATTGAAAAGATAAATATGAAATGCTAAACTTAATATTGTTGCATCAGCGAGGTCACGTGACTAATGTCACGCCACGTTTC
>NW_013668758.1:9217-11229 GCF_000517525.1 Limulus polyphemus
TAACGTTCGTTGTTAAAACGTTTGTTATAGAGCGACTGTTGAAAATAAGTGTATCGGTAAAGTTGTATTCGGAAAGAATAAATCAGTTTTATTAAGTAAGGACTTGTGTCGCTAAAGTTACATCGGAACGAAGTTACGGAAAATCAATTAACAAACGGAGACGTAACAATATGTTTAGGAAGTTGTGTTTTCTTAACAAAGGTTTAATAGTCTATCTGTAAGTAACTGAAGGTTTAATAGTTTATCTGTAAGTAAGTGGAGGTTTCATAGTCTATCTGTAAGTAAGTAGAGGTTTCATAGTCTATCTGTAAGTAAGTGGAGGTTTCATAGTCTATCTGTAAGTAAGTAGAGGTTTCATAGTCTATCTCTAAGTAAGTGGAGGTTTCATAGTCTATCTCTAAGTAACTGAAGGTTTCATAGTCTATCTCTAAGTAACTGAAGGTTTCATAGTCTATCTCTAAGTAACTGAAGGTTTCATAGTCTATCTCTAAGTAAGTGGAGGTTTCATAGTATATCTCTAAGTAAGTGGAGGTTTCATAGTCTATCTCTAAGTAACTGGAGGTTTCATAGTCTATCTCTAAGTAACTGTAGGTTTCATAGTCTATCTGTAAGTAAGTAGAGGTTTCATAGTCTATCTCTAAGTAACTGAAGGTTTCATAGTCTATCTCTAAGTAAGTGGAGGTTTCATAGTATATCTCTAAGTAAGTGGAGGTTTCATAGTCTATCTCTAAGTAACTGGAGGTTTCATAGTCTATCTCTAAGTAACTGTAGGTTTCATAGTCTATCTGTAAGTAAGTAGAGGTTTCATAGTCTATCTCTAAGTAACTGAAGGTTTCATAGTCTATCTCTAAGTAACTGGAGGTTTCATAGTCTATCTCTAAGTAACTGTAGGTTTCATAGTCTATCTGTAAGTAAGTAGAGGTTTCATAGTCTATCTCTAAGTAACTGAAGGTTTCATAGTCTATCTCTAAGTAACTGAAGGTTTCATAGTCTATCTCTAAGTAACTGAAGGTTTCATAGTCTGTCTGTAAGTAACTGGAAAATAGTAATGTAGCGGTTAAACAATATGTTTTCACTTTAGTAGAACTTGAAATGAAATGAAAAATAAACATGAAATAAAAATATTTATAGATATAGAAAAAATGACTTGTTTAAATTTGTTGTTTAAACATTTTAATAATTAGATGTGCTTAATAGTTACTTGTACATTTAGTGTTCTCTGTCATTATAGTCAAACACTGAGTGTAGTAAAACTGCTTCAGTGAGTCTTTGACTCTGTAAGGCCTATTAATCTTGTAAAACTATTACGTCTAGCCCAATCCTCAGACTTAGAATGTCAAGTCTGCAGTGAACAAAATGTTGTAAGTGCATTAATCAATGCACCACAACACCAAATGCCTTGAGATTCTGTTTCATACATTAAGAGGTTCAATAGCAGGCATCAAGATGAAGGTAAAAAAATTGCATTAGGGTTTTGTACTGATGAAATATTTTTGAGGAATTCATAAAATAATAGGGAGCTTTTCAAATTAAATCTGTTGCATGAGCTTTGTCACATTCTACCTGTACCATAATCAACTTTCACAGCAAATCAAAACAAAACGTTTGTTTACTGCTAGGAAAATACAGCAAAATAGACCTAAAAACTTTGTTTTCAAACATTGATATTTCTCATACTTCAAACTTAACTCATCTTTTTCTGTTTATACTCTATAATGTAATATCTAATATATGGCAGACGATTGTAAATTTGAAGTAATAAGCTTCATTCTCCCCTTCAATAATGAAAACATGCAATAATTCAAAACAAAACCAACCACAATACACATGGTTTAACAGTGGTCACATATATCGAAGAGGAAGTTCAAGATGATACTGTTTCATGTGTTATGTCAAGATGGTACTGTTTCACGTGTTGTATCGAGATGGTACTGTTTCACGTGTTATGTCAAGATGGTACTGTTTCACATGTTTATGTGAAGATGGTACTGTTTCACGTGTTGTATTGAGAT
>NW_013668758.1:12229-17909 GCF_000517525.1 Limulus polyphemus
GTGTTGTATCGAGATGGTACTGTTTCACGTGTTATGTCAAGATGGTACTGTTTCACATGTTTATGTGAAGATGGTACTGTTTCACGTGTTGTATTGAGATGGTACTGTTTCACGTGTTATGTCGAGATGGTACTGTTTCACGCATTGTATCGAGATGGAACTGTTTCATGTGTTATGTCGAGATGGTACTGTTTCACGTGTTGTATCGAGATGGTACTGTTTCACGTGTTATGTCGAGATGGTACTGTTTCACACATTGTATCGATATGGTACTGTTTCACGTGTTATGTCGAGATGGTATTGTTTCACGTGTTGTATTGAGATGGTACTGTTTCACGTGTTATGTCGAGATGGTACTGTTTCACGTGTTATGTCGAGATGGTACTGTTTCACGTGTTATGTCAGGATGGTACTGTTTCACGTGTTGTATTGAGATGGTACTGTTTCACGTGTTATGTCAAGAATCACTCAGAAATATATGGATGGATAAACCTGCACTTTCAAACTATAATAAAAATTTTTTATATCAAACAAATTTGATCCCCTCAGTGGATGAGCAGTAAGTTTCTGGATTTAAGTGCTCAAAGTCAGTTTGCTTTGCTGTGGTGAACACACACAGATAACCTGTTGTTGTGTAGCTTTGTGCTTAAACAAACAAAAACAAATTTGATGTGTTGACTTATTTTTATAATTATTTACTATCAGTTGTATTTTTGTACTCCTTGATGGTATTCACAGGGAAAATTTTAGAAATTAAATGAAAATTTTTTTTGGCCGTCATATTTAATGTTTTTCATTAAACGATACATCCTTTCTCATGGCTTCGTCATATGCCATTACTCATTTTGAGGACTGCTAGCTACAAACTACTTTTTGGTATTATCAGCTAAGTAAAAACTCAAAAAGTCTTACAATGATTATTTAAGATCTATCATCACTGTTTAATTAGTTCAATCTTGTACAAAAGCTGTTATGTTACTTTGATTTTTTAAAATTTATCATCACTGTTTAATTAGTTCAATCTTGTACAAAAGCTGTAGTGTTTGATTTTTTAAAATTTATCATCACTGTTTAATTAGTTCAATCTTGTACAAAAGCTGTTATGTTACTTTGATTTTTTAAAATTTATCATCATTGTTTAATTAGTTCAATCTTGTACTAAAGCTATTATGTTACTTTGATTTTTTTAAATTTATCATCACTGTTTAATTAGTTCAATATTGAACTAATTAAACAGTGATGATAAATTTCAAAAAATCAAAGTAACATAATAGCTTTGGTACAAGATTGAACTAATTAAACAGTGATGATAAATTTCAAAAAATCAAAGTAACATAATAGCTTTTGTACAAGTTTGTACAAAAGCTATTATGTTACTTTGATTTTTTAAAATTTATCATCACTGTTTAATTACTTCAATCTTGTACAAAAGCTATTATGTTACTTTGATTTTTTAAAATTTATCATCACTGTTTAATTACTTCAATCTTGTACAAAAGCTGTTATGTTTGATTTTTTAAGATTTATCATCATTGTTTAGTTAGTTCAATCTTGTACTAAAGCTATTATGTCCAACTTGGTACTTTTTGGTACCATCAGTCTAATAAAAACTATTATTTCTATAGTTTGATCCCACACTTGTGGAATTATCTTTGTTTTCATTAATGTTGTTTCATCACACTATATTGAGACATGTTATACTGGTTTACCATATGTTATGTCTAGTGTTTTGATTTATGTTGCCGATTTTTAATCCCCCCCCAGGAGCTGCAACAGTACGAAGTGTAGATTTTGACAGATTGATAGGTGCCGGGGTGTTACATACTAAAATGTGGCTGATTGACAACCAACACTTCTATATAGGTAGTGCTAACATGGACTGGAGGGCTCTCACTCAGGTAATAAAACAGGTGCTGATTGGCTGAGACTCCACATTTATAACTAGGATGACAGTTTGCTGGTATAACATCCATTGCTTGAACAGTTGGTTTGTGTTATAAGTACAAAAGCACTTCAGATATATCTTAATTTTTCCCTTAAATGTAAAACAAAGAAGAAAAATAAACATATAAAGATTTGAGCTCAAGTAGTCACAGTTCTGTGTACCAGATACATGTTCCAGTCTTAATGCCTTTTTTGCAGAAGATATCTATCATACTAAATTTGTGGTTATAAAAAAAGCATGCTTTCTATTCTGTGTTTAGGCATACTTGTTTTATGGAAAACTTCTGTACAGTTTCAGTATCTGGTTTGGTTCTTTAAAATTTCAGTTTCTTTGTTTTTAGATGAGTTTCATTGTAAGAAATTTACATAAAAATATGTACATATTTCTTTATAGAAATAAGTAGGTGGAAGTAAGAAATTTTCTTAAATGTTGATATACTTGACCAGACATGAGATACAAAATTTTACCTACCAGACGAGCTATGAAAATTCTCTACTTTGGTTCTCTGTATCTTCAATAACACAGTGGTGGTTGAGTAGAGGTATGTCTAGACAATAAGATGCTTACATAACCTTTCATTTCATTCATTTCAAAGTTCTCTGAGTAAATACAGTTGAAACAAGTAATACATTTTTTCAAACTGACAACTGCCATGCCTACCTTCAACAGATTTGTTTAAGCTTTATAGTCTACATGTAGATGCTGCACACACATGTATATTCATTAGAAATAGCTCATTTTACACCATAATATGACAACGATTATTTTGAAATTAGCATGCAGTTATCTTCACAGATTACATGTAACTAACTATTGTAGGCTGCATGATTGACTGTAACACTTACCTGTTTCTTACCTAAATATATTATAGTTAGAGATTCAGTTTAAATTGTACTTAGGTCTTGTCTCACTAAATAAATTGTATTTTAGTTAATTATGTTTTAAAATGCATAATTAAAAGGCTTAAACATTTTTTACACATATATTATACTCTGCATCCATTCTCAAGACTTATGATATTACATGCTGAACAAAAATTTTGCTAAAGGTTTGCGTGTGTCTCCCAAAGAAACTGTAATATGCCTCGAGTGCACCATTGACTTGTGTTGAGATGAATAATAAGATGTTAAAGACAAGAATGGAAAATAAAACATTAAAAATTGACTATATGTGAAAAAGGAAAAGACCTAAAATTATGAATTTAACTCTCTCAACACGGGCTCTGTCGATTTGACCAATCAGGTGACCTCTTTGTACTTGTTAAAAGTCTTTATAGATTTGATACTTCTAACTTTCAGTATAATGTGTATATCTTCACAAAATTTGACAGTCTTTCAGTTATTATTACGAGTCTTTCACATAAAAAAAATCATATTTTTTAGTGAAGTATTTTTAATAAAATAAAGATTTGTCCATGAATTTATTGAGTATTTCTTTTGAATAGACCGTGTGCAAAGTAATTTTCACGTTAAAATTAAAAATACTTTTCCTCATCTCAAAAGTCCAAATTTCCTTTGTGTAATTCTTAAAACCTCCTAAATGCATTTCAAACGTTTTTTCAGTAAAACTTTATAGTTTATCTGTTATTTTCTTTACCCTATCTCAAAACGGGATTGGTCAATTCGACCAAACTCGTAACCTCCCCCCAAAAAATTGAAATAAATCTAAATTACCCTTTTTTCTTTCTAGGATGACTTCAAATTGTAACATGAAACTACATTTGTTTATCCTAAGTAGCTCTAAGTTCGTAACAGTATACATCAAGTTATGATTAAATTTTATTGTTTTACTGTCCTTTGAACTGTGTCTAACTACTATCTGTGCCATTATTAGTTTTAAATCACTAGGGGAATGTGCAGCTCACGTTATGCTAATGAATTACATTATCCACGAGCTGCTTGCATGTGTGCCTCTTGAAACAATTTTATTATATTATTATTGTTTATTTTAACTAATCTAATCTTAACTAACCTAAAAGGATCCATATTTTTACTATTTTAGTTACTTTTCTAATTATACATAAAGAATAAACATGAAAAATGACGAATAAAATATCAACCAATTTTCTTTTTCTTGCTATTGATTGTTGAAGAGAGTTAACCATGACTTTTTTATACTAATGGTAGTAATGCACTTAATAGTTTTTATTTAATTAAATAATACACCAAATACACATAAATTAATAACATGCAAAAAGTAGACAAATTCACATACCTCTCAAAATTTTTCTGGCTTTCTAACTATGCGACAAGAGCTGTTACAAATTCATCCAAGATAGTCATTAACTTTCTCACGGGAATGATGTTGGTACTCTGAGTGAACTTGACATTTAACGTTTCAGAACACAACACTACACAATATGTCTTTGATAGATGAAAACCTTGACCCTCTATTGGTTATAGGTAACATATAATTAAAGTAAACGTAAGGGAGAGCTATCAACGAATTGTGAAAGAGAGGATGTAACAGGTAGATTGGCAGGAGGTGTCTGATTTTCTATTTGGTAGTTCTGTAACCAAACAAAATTGCAGACTAAAAATTTTGGTTTATCTTATCTTATCAATGATGATCTTATAGAGAGTAATTTACATTTAATTTTGTACTTTTACAAGGGGTGATGGGAAAAATAGGGAAAATGACATGTTAAGATAATATGTGTCATGTGGGTCACACTAGGGGAAATTCAGGATTTCGTTCAATATTGCCTTGTAGAATTAAGGACTTAAAACTTGTATACTATTAAAATATGGATTATTAGCTAAAATTTTATGCTATACTAATTGGTATAACATAAACAATAAGTAGTTTAATAAAATTTTGAATGTAAGACTCTAAATCCTTGTGTCATGCACAATAAAGGAGACCTGTTGTTATAGGGTTAACAAAAAGAAAATCTTTAGTAGATATTTTAAAAAAAATTTATTAACCCTTTCCACATGGGTCACGGGTCAAAGGCCATGTTATCGTATTTGTTGACTCACATTCAAAATTTTGTTGAACTGCTATTTTATGAACTTATGTCAATGATTTTGGTGTCAAGCTGCAGATTAAATTTAAATCTTAATATTATACATTATTTAATTTCTTAATTTAAATATAAATATTAGAAAACACACCTAAGCATCAAATTTTATGTGTCACATGGTATGTTGAATGCAGCACTGGTTCAAATTAGATGTTTGTGATGTCAAAGTACAAAGTCTATATTTTTGTATGAATTAAGAACTCAAATTACCAATATTAACAAGCTAGAATATAAAATAAGAACCTCCTATCTCTTCTATTTGCTGAGATATTGCTCATGTGCTGAATCAAACACAGTGGCCCCACTCACTTCTTTCCACTTTTGGAAATGGTCCCTTATATATACACATATATTTCAATATATGACATGTGAATAACCAATCTAAAGCTCATAATGTCCCTTAGTGGCTTTATCAGTCATTTACAAGTGTTACGATGTCATCTTGTTCTTTCGAAACAAGATTTCAAGAAGGTAGGTTGAGTCTTTAGTCTGCTAGAAACTTCATATTTTTTAGACTGAAATACATCTTAGTTACTAAGCTTGATAAATTATAGTTGAATTTTGTGGTATTATTGTAGTAATTTATGATTTTTTAGTTATTCTAATGTATATATAAAACCTAAAAAAAATTATTTCATTTCACATCCTCCACATGCGAAATTTTATAAGGCTTAGCAACCTACGACAGGCAGCAAATGAGTACGAAGGTC
>NW_013668758.1:18023-21894 GCF_000517525.1 Limulus polyphemus
TTTGTCTTCTTGTTATAATTTGTAGTCATTCTAGAACAAAAAGGCATAATTTATATTTATTTCCTAATTTTTTATGGTTGTTATGAAATTGGTTAAATTGACCGAACCCATACAGAGATTCATTAGTGAAAATAACAGATAAAATATATTTTTTTATCTTAAGAAACATTTTATAACTATCTGGACATTATAAAGATTTTGCATGTGAAATTTGAAAATTTTCTGATGCATATAAGTATTTTTAATCTTAAAATGAAAATGACTTTGCATGTTGGATAGGTAATATGCAAAAAGAAAAAAAGGCATGAGAAAAACATTGCTTAACAAACCTTAAGATTTAATAAAAAAAATCTGATATTTTGTGTATGAAAACCTTGTAATGTATACTCATAATCTGCCAAATTTCGTGAACATATGCTTACTCATTTAAAAGTTATAGCATAAAAACTATAACAAGCATAAAATGGTTGCAGGTCAGTCTCAGTGACTGAGCCTGTGCTGATAGTTAAAAGGTATTGTTATGTCTCCGTTCGTTAATTGATTTTCCGTAAATTCATTCCGATGAAACTTTAGCGACACAAGTCCTTTCTTAATAAAACTGGTTTATTCTTTCTGAATACAACTTTATGATACACTTAATTTCAACAGTCGCGTTATAACAAACGCTATATCTCATGTGGCCAACAATATTTTGTCCGCATACATTCAATTACTCATTATACTGTTGTCCTGTCACGTTGTGACTGTCTTATATATACCAGGCTACCCCCAATCTAGTAAATGCTAGGGCATTCTTGAAGGAACAGGATATTTCTAGAAAATAGGTGGCGTGACACGAGTCACGTGACCTCGCTGACGCAACAGTATGTATATTTTTTTTTCTACATCCTAATTTTAATTATTTTATTAAATGTTGATTATAATAGCTAGAGTTAGTGATATGGTAGAGAAAATGAAAAATAAAATATAAACATTTACCTTAAAAAACTTTTGATATTCATTTAGGAGGTTCTAGAGATTGTGCAAATGAAATATGAAAACTATAAGAGAAATCAATATTTTTTACTTAAAAATATAAATCACTTTGCACTTAAACTATTTTAACACTTTGAGTGCAAATAACTATTATAGATAAGTAACATTTTTATTAGAAAAATGTATTAAAATAAAGTAATTTTTTGTGTGTACAAAATACTTATAAACTTTAACAAAATCTTAAAAGGTTTTGTGAGGAACGCTCAGAGATACTGTATATTTTTTTGCATATATGTCCTTCCACAGTCAAAGTATTACAAAATGTATCAGCCTGTACTGAAAGGGTTAAACCTATAATATTATAGAGTTTATTCTTTATCAGTGTTTATTTTTCTGCTTTAATTACACCTCACATTTGTTTTTTTGCCTGATCCTTTCCATCAACAGATTTAAGGAGAGCTAGGCCCATGGGCCCTTAAAAGTATCATACAGGCAGCTTGGTTGTCATAAAATGTGAGGTATTGTACTGGCAGTTTATAGACCCGTAGTTGACATAAAAGCATTACAATCTTCTCTATAATAAGTTTTTGGCTGATTGCACGGTCGTGCACCAGTGACGCATCTTTCAAATGTCTGCCTTATAAACTGTCGATGGTGTCTCTGGATTGCCCACCGCCTCCCTCACTACACACTGGCATGCTACACAGAAAAACATACTTCGCTACAAAGAGTACAATAATGCATATCTAAATTTGCTACTAAATATTAGAAAAGAGTCACCTACAGAAACTCACTCACAGCCGAATTTCACAACGTTGCCGCTGTCCCCAAACCATGTCTGCAAATATCTATCCCCATACAACATGATACACAACATCACTAACACACCACCATGATCTATAAAAGTAAGAAGAAGAGTATACTTTATTTTATGTATAACTATTTCACTTTTCAGTCTCTTTTCAGATTTTCATTTCTTCACTAGCTGTTCACTTTGGCACTAGCTTGGCTTTTTTCGGTCCCGGCTAGCAAAAGTGGGTTTTCTCGGGGCACTCCCTTTTCCCCCCTAAACCAAACTCTTAGGCATTGGATCTATAGATCTCCGCCATGGCACTTTGGTCCATTGATCCCTGCCATGCCCTGTAAAAGCCCGTTTGCTTCGGTTTATTTCAATAAATTGTCAACAGTCGTTCTCGACTTGTTTCTTCTGCAAAAACAACCTGCCTCTGCTTCACTTCTTCCCTCAGTATTACGATTTATTTATAATTTTATTATTCTCTTCTTCTTTTAATTAATTTTTTGCCCACTTGACCCGTTAGAACGATGACCACTTTACAAACTTCTAATCTTTAACCTCGAACAGGGTGAAGGAGGATTGATAATCTTGAAACACCCTTGGTGAGTAACAGGTTTACTCTAAATTATTAACTTTATACCAAAATAACTGCCATAGACCATAGACTATAATAAGTTTGGAAATGCACTAATTCCAAGTTAATATTGCATGTGTAACTTGGGAAGGAACAAGTATTTTTAGTGGTCAGTTCTTGTCGAGTCCTTGATGCCTATGATTTTATTTTTTCTCATCCTAATTAAAAATCTGTTAGACTTACAAGAATCATGTATACTCTGAAAATTAAGTGTTTGGTTCCTGTGTTGTAAACAAGGAAAAATCAGCTATACTCTAAACCTCAAGTGTTTGTATACTGTGTTGTAATCACAGAGAAAAATCATGTATACTTCAAAACTTAAGTGTTTGGATACTGTGTTCTAAACACAGGGAAAAATAATTTATACTCCAAAACTGAAGTACTTGGGTACCGTGTTGTAAACACAAGGACTAATTTAAAATTTGGCCTAAGTTGTTCTGAGGAAAACATAAATGCCAAATTTTAAATTTTCAGTAGCACTTGTCTAGTACTGCAGTATTCTTTTTAATCTATTAAAGTCAGTTTCATTTACCCACAGACCAATACTACAGTAGTTTTTTATTAACATATTAAAGTTGACTATGCAAACAGTAAATGATATCTTTGAACTGTTGATGAAGAAAATGCCCTCTTTGGATCTGAAACTTTAAACCTGCCTTTGCTACTTAGTAAGTTCTAATATTTTCTGGACTGTAATAATGAAAAGTCCAAAATTTACAAACATGTAGATTAACTATATTGTTTGTACTCAATAAACTTTCTCTGTTTTTCCATGCTTGTATTTTTTTGTTTTTGTTGTTGATTTTTAGTTCTTAGTTACAATTGTGTAAGCATTTCATTATGGATATCATTTCTTATTATTCTAACAGGTTAAAGAACTTGGAGCAATAATGTACAACTGTAGTTGCTTAGCAACAGATATTGCCAAGATATTTGAAGTATACTGGATGTTGGGCAAGAAAGGAGCTAAAATTCCTCCCACGTGGCCAATATCTCTTCAGACTGACATCAATGCTGAAACACCACTAGGTGTAACAATCAATAATACACTAACAGATGTCTATTTTTCTGTAAGTAGAGCAATTATTGTTTGAATTACCTACTTTTTGTAAGTAGAGGTATTATTTAAACTGTCTGTATTTCCATAATCACTTATTTTAACATTCAGTTTTTTTAGAGGAATTGCATGTATTGTTTATTTTTCTGTAGATAAAGCTATTGTTTGAATTCTTTATCTTCCTGTAAGTTGAGGTTTTTTTTTAATTCTATATCTTTCTGTAAGTAGAGGTATTGCTTGAATTGTCTATCCTTCTGTAAGTAGAGGTATTATTTGAATTGTCTATCTTTCTGTAAGTAGAGGTATTATTTGAATTGTCTATCCTTCTGTAATTGGAGGTATTATTTGAATTGTCTATCCTTGTGTTGCGTCAGTGAGGTCACGTGACTAGTGTCACGCCACGTTTTCT
>NW_013668758.1:22852-34539 GCF_000517525.1 Limulus polyphemus
GGGTAGCCTGGTATATATAAGATGGTCACAACGTGACGAGACAGAATGTGTAGGTAGTGAGTAATCGATCTGCAGTCAGAGAGTATTGTTGAAGTTAACGTTCATTGTTATAGCATTTGTTTTAGCACGATTGTTGAAATTAAGTGTATCGTAAAGTTATATTCAGAAAGAATAAACCAGTTTTATTTAAAAAAGGACTTGTGTCACTAAAGTTTCATTGGAACGAATTTACGGGAAATCAATTAACAGACGGAGACGTAACACTTGTGTAAGTAGAGGCATTATTTGAATTGTCTATCCTTCTGTAAGTAGAGGTATTATTTGAATTGTCTATCCTTCTGTAAGTAGAGGTATTATTTGAATTGTTTATCTTTCTTCAAGTATAGGTATTGTTTGGATTGTATATCATGCTATAAGCAGAGGTATTGTTTGAATTGTTTATCTTTCTGCAAGTAGAGATATTGTTTGGATTGTATATCTTTCTGTAAGTAGAGGTATTATTTGAATTGTTTATCTTTTAGTAAGTAGAGATATTGTTTGAATCATTTATCTTTCTGCAAGTAGAGATATTGTTTGGATTGTATATCTTTTTGTAAGTAGAGGTATTGTTTGAATTGTCTATCCTTCTGTAAGTAGCGGTATTGTTTGAATTGTCTATCCTTCTGTAAGTAGCGGTATTGTTTGAATTGTCTATCCTTCTGTAAGTAGCGGGGATAGACAATTCAAACAATATCTCTACTTACAGAAGGATAGGCAATTCAATCAATACCTCTACTTACAGAAGGATAGACAATTCAAACAATACCGCTACTTACAGAAGGATAGACAATTCAAACAATACCTCTACTTACAAAAAGATATACAATCCAAACAATATCTCTACTTGCAGAAAGATAAACAATTCAAATAATACCTCTACTTACAGAAGTATAGACAATTCAATCAATACCTCTACTTACAGAAGGATAGACAATTCAAACAATATCTCTACTTACAGAAGGATAGACAATTCAATCAATACCTCTACTTACAGAAGGATAGACAATTCAAACAATATCTCTACTTACAGAAGGATAGACAATTCAAACAATATTCTGTAAGTAGAGATATTGTTTGAATTGTCTATCCTTCTGTAAGTAGAGGTATTATTTGAATTGTTTATCTTTCTTCAAGTAGAGGTATTGTTTGGATTGTATATCATGCTATAAGTAGAGGTATTGTTTGGATTGTATATCATGCTATAAGTAGAGGTATTGTTTGAATTGTTTATCTTTCTGTAAGTAAAAGTACTGTTTGAATTCTGTATCTTTCTGTAAGTAAAGGTACTGTTTGAATTCTATATCTTTCTGTAAGTAAAGGTACTGTTTGAATTCTGTATCTTTCTGTTAGTAGACAGGGCTTGATTTTAAGGAACTTTCCTTATTGCTTTTCAGACAACCTGACCTGTATCAGAGGTTGTCCAGAAAAATATATGTAGGCCTTAAAAAAATCCAATTATGACAATATTGATCTATAAAGACCCTAAAAAAGTCCCAATTAGAAGAATTCTGATGTTTTTATATTTTATTGATTTCCATAAAAAACAATTATTGTTTAGTTGCCAATTTTGCATCTTTATTAAACTAAATTTTTAAGACTTATTTTCCATGGGTTTCGTTAAATTTTGGAAAAAAAATAGCCCAAACCATGCTAATATTACATAATATCTTAAGGAAACAAACAGTCAATGCCCATTAAAATTTTTCAACAGAACAGCGATCTTGGCAATCATGTTCAATGTTTTAATTCTAAACTGCTTTACTTGCCCCCCAAGTACTGTAATGTACAGCCTGTAGTAAGACTATACTTGCATCAGAACTTTCACACATTGTAGGCTATTTAACACTACAATGGACTGTAGGGTATTTAACAATACAATGGACTGTAGTCTATTTAACACTATAATGGACTGTAGGCTATTTAACATCACTGGACTGTATACTATTTAACACGACAATAGGCTTTAGTTTTTACAATGCGGTACTTCCTTCCAGTCATAAGATTAGCAATTCTCGTCCAGTGCTGCCCTCTATATGCAAATTTTACTTTGTACATGCCACAAACCTTCTGCTCTCCCGATTGAAATCAAATAATTCCAACATATCTCTCATGTAAATCATCATGCGTCACTTCTCCACCAATGAGAGCATGACATATACACCTATACACCTTTACTGAACTACCAATCCTTGCTTGGCAGCACTTGTGCTTGGATGTGTTCTATTTGTTTGCTTCATGTTCATCTTTAGTATACTCACGAAGTGGTCTTCATTTATTTTCACTTCTTGTTTCTGTTAAGACTGTTTCTTCATTTCACTTGAATCCCAGTTTATTACAGTTATATTGTTATTTATACTTTCAATTATTGGTTGACTCTTTCTCATTATGAATTCTGAAGTTCATGTTACTACTTCTGGGGTCACATCTGCCACTAGCACTGTGTCTCAGGCCTCCAGTGCATGCAACCAGACAGGGTTTTTTATCTGCATTTATTTGCTGGGAGATTGAATGCTACATGTGTCAAACTCTGTCTCGAGACCTCACCCTTCTTCCTCCCAAACAAGCTTCAGATGAGGACTTGAATTGCCTATTTCCACCTCCTGATTTTGCCTTGACGTCTCATGCCCCGCCCGAGGAGTCAATTTGGCCTAATACAGTCTTTTTGGATTTTATTTCTCAGGTATGTGACATTTTATTCCTTTCCTGTATTTCCTATGTACTGTGTCCTCCCATACTATGTGACCAATCTTCCCATTCCTATTTGGTTTTTCCCCCTCCCTGGATATTTGGGTACATGCTGTCCAATTTGTCTCACAATAAAGGACAGGATTAGCATGCAGTGCCCTTCATGGGCTTCGGATCATTTTGCTCTTGCATATCATTGTGCAGACTGTTCTTTTCTGGACCAGCAATTGTTAGGTTCCATTTTCCCTGTTTGAGGTGCGGCCTCTGATTATCCTGTAAGTCTGACAGCCTTTGTCTTCTTTTACAGTATCTTTCTACAGTCCATCTTCTCTCTGAGGCTCTCCACCGAAATCTTGAGGGGTTTTCTGGGGACATCCTTTCCCTTCTTTCCTCTATATTTGCTTATTTGTCATCTTTGGCTCTGGCTTTAGATACATGGTTGTTGGGACCTACTATGTCATGATGCGACCTTAACTTGATTCTGTTTATCATCATTTTATCTTCTGCATTTATATATGGCCCCATTTCTACAGTGATACGTCTCTGACATGATTCCTGAGTCTGTGGAATCACGAGTTGCATCAGTACAACAACAGTCTACCCTTTCCAACCTTGTTGCCTGTTTGTATCAATTGGAGCCCAATATTGCACCTTTTACCATTTTCTGTCCCTTACCTTCCAAATCCTTACCTTTTCCTTCTTCTTGGGGTGCCTCATCTCGTTATTTTCTTCTATGACGCATGTCACGTTGCCAGCATTGTCGGTGACTACCCATTATCTGGTCCAATGGGAGCTCGGCTTGCAAACTTTCTTCAAGTTTTATTGGAAGGATTCATGATCCCATTTTTCCCACCTCCTGTGTCTCCTATACTGGTTTCCTTCCCTCCACCTCTGGATCCCATGACCAGCCAGCATCTTTCGGAAGCAGTTCAGGAACTACTATCTCAGCAGGCCATCAAACCTGTTCTACATCCTTCCCCAGGTTTTTATTCCAACTCTTTGTTGTTCCCAAGAAAACCAGGGACTGGAGGCCAGTCATTGATTTGTCCCACCTTAATTGCTTCATTCAATTGCCCCATTTTACCATGGAGTCATTTCTCACCCTACAGTGAATGTTTTCTTTGGTCTTATGGATGACCAAGATGGATGTTTCCAATGCTTAGCTCCACATCCACATATCACCATGGTCTCGTCCACACCTGCGGTTCATCCATCACTGGGTGGTTTATCAATTTCATGCCCTACCCTTCGGGCTTTCTTCCGCTCCTTATATTTTCTGCCAGGCAGTTGGAGCTTTTACTTGCCATCTTCATGATCTGGAGTTGCAATTCCACCATTATATGGACGACTGGCTTCTTGTGGCTCATTCCCAACAGGAGTTGGCCAGCCATACTCGTCAGCTCCTTTTAGTGGCTACTTGGGTGGGCTGGTTAATTAAATTGGAGAAGTTCTTCCTCCGACCTACCTAATATCTCATCCACTTAAGTGTCTTTTTCAACACTCATCTCAGTCAGGCCCAACCTTCTCCTCTATGACTTCATTCCATGGAATTGTTAGTTTGTCATGCCATTTCTATTCACGAGGTTCTATTGCTTTTGGGGATATGGTCTTCAATGATGTCACTGGTCTTCTTCGGTCGTGCACATATGTGATCCCTTCAGTGGGCTCTTCACAATCAATGGAACCTTCTTCGAGATCTTTTGTTAGATCCTGTTACCTTTCTTCCTATCCTAATAGACGATCTACATTGGGGACTGGACAAGGCCCATACGTTGCCGGGTGTTCGGCTTCCTCTTCCTTGTCTGGATTTACATATTTTAACAGATGCATACTTTCAGGGCTAGAGTGCATGGGCCAATCACCAGGAGACTTCGGGTCATTGGTCTATAGACGAAATTTCTTTGCATATCAATGTCTTCAAGTTTCTTATGGTTCACAGGGCTTTGAACCTATTCCTTCCTATCACTAGATATTTGATGATTCATTCCAACAATTTTATGGTTTTTGAGTATTGAATCTGCTATATTGGGCCAACATGCACCACATTAATCTCATTGTGTGTCACGTTCCAGGTACTGTCAATCTCATAGCAGATTGTCTTTCCTGCCCTGACCAAATATATCTGATGGAGTTGTCTTTAGGTCCCCTCATTTTCCAGTGGCTTTGCAATCAGTAGGTTTTCGGTCTAATCGCTCTGGGGTTATTGAGCTGCCTTATCCCATACCTTTCATTTTTCCAGATACTGTTGTGTTTTTACTTCCCCTGTCCTTATCATTTTGCTGTGCTCCTTCCAGATTCTTTGCCCTCTCCCAGATGTCCTACTCTTCTGGACTGGGATATTAATGTTTATCTCCATTCCTTCACTTTACCTTTGTTTGAGCCACTTTCCTCGTGTTCCATGTTTCACCTTTCCGTTACAATGTATTTCCTTCTCCTGTTAGCCTGTGAACGTTGAAGGTCTGATTTATTTGTTGTTTACGTTTCACATACACTTTAGCAGCCTACCTATCTTTTCCTTTATCCAGATCATTCCTTTCTTTCATAGACCTTGGTGGCTAGGGGGGGTAAACTCCTCTTTTTTACATATTTCCTATCCTTCTATTTCTCATCTCTACCATCCTCCCGATCTGGATACACTTTTATGTTTGATCTGTACTCTTTTATTTTCTTATGGCCTGCATAGCTTCCTTCTGTGGTACCTGTTCCCAACTCTTTATCCCTTGGCAGTCTTTCTCTGTTTAGGATCTTTCCACTTTTACCCTCAACAGTTGGGTTCAACTTTTGATTCAATTGGCTTATTCCTCCTTTTCTTCTTCCTTTCGGAATTTATTCCAGGTGTCTTCTCATCAGATTCGACACCTCACTTTTTCTCTCACATCTTGTCATCATTGGCCATTGGAGAAAATCCTAAAGTCAGGCATGTGGACAAACCTAATATATTTGTCTCCCATTATTTACACCATATTGCAGTTTCTTCTTGGGTTTTTCATCTTCCACCTGTGGCCATTCTTCAGACTTCGGTGCGACTTTGACTGGATAAGTTTATATTCGTACTTTTCTTTTCAGGGGCCCTTGCTTCTTTTACTCATTATATGGATCCCACTTTGTGGTGAGTGGTGCCTAACCAGGCATTCTGCAACTTGAAATCCACAATGTACAGCCATGTTGACATGCACTTTATTTTCCATGGCTTCCCAATGCTCACTGTTGAGATAGGATGTTGCACAGGATCGCTTGTAGGTGCATAACTATGCAATGTAATTGCTTCATAAACTTGCCCATTCCTCACCATACCACCCATGGACTGCATGGGTAAAGCAGAAATGGATAGCTGCCCATCCCTGCCATACCTTGTATTGAATAAATCGGTATGGTCTGCTTTTTAAAATAGGGTTTCGTGGTCACCAATTGAATTGTCTCAGGTGATGACATTTCTCTGGACTCTCCACTGCATTCTCACCTCCCTTCTTCTAGTGGAGTGTGGGAGTCCTTACCATTTTCCATTTTCAAGCTGCTGAGGTGGTTCACTATGGAGGCACCCTCCTGAATGAGTTTCACACAAAGATGGCTATAACCATTCAGTGCAGAGTAAGGTGGTGGTGTTATGCAGGTGTGGATGATGTGCTATCCTTCAATATGCAATATACTGATTGGGAGCCCTCATCCTACCCCCACATGGATATTGGTACACCATGGCTGGGATTGGTATTTAGAGTAGAACCAATCAACATAAGTCCTCAAATATGTTTATGGTTGTCTATATTCCTCCCTTGATCATACTCCTTCTATGTTGTGGGTCTCAGTGGAGGTAAGGAGGATTGTTCTGATTCTGTTTTCTTTTGCTATCCCTCATTGTATCTTATTCTGAGGATGTTATTGCTTTTTTGGATGGTTCTGGTCAGTTTCGCTGTTGGGGAAGATGACTTATATTACATAGACATCTTTTCGATACCTTGTGTCGGGTCTCCGGATTGATAGATCAAAGCTAACGCGTGTCATGCTCAGGAGGCAGAGTGGTTCTATATCCCCACAGTCTCTTGAACTTGAGGTGTAGATAGTATGATCTTCATCCTACCCCCACGTGGATGTCGGTTCCCAGCAGCATGGGTTTTGAATGTAGTTGACTTACTGAGTACAGTCCATCTCACTCTAGCTACTCTACACATAGGGGCACATCCATTGTTTTACTCACTTTTATACTTTGTGGGACTGAGTTATTTATATTGTTAGGATCATTATCCTGCCACAGTTCTCTCCCACTTGGATGTGCTCCTCTCTTTGTCTACCCATATCTACTACACATTTCATGGATGGGTGAAGAATATACCTGGTTCTGAAATGGTGCGGTTCCCTCATCAGATCTTCGGACCTGACTCCTTCATTTCCAGGGGTATCCTTCGGACCGTTTGGGGAGGTACTTCTCTCATTCCCTCGCACCGGCCCCACCACCTAATCATTGTGGGATTCTAGCTACACTTGTGAGGGGAGGGAAGTACCATACTGGAAGTTATAATTTTCCTGTACTGAAAATGTAATTTTGATCAGTACTTCCCTCCACTCACACTTCTCACCTACTTTCCTCCAGTGCTTATGTCTTCTGACAAACCTAGAATTGATAGTTTGGTAGAAGCGTATAAGAGAGTCACATGCATTACATGATTAGGTCATGCTCCTATTGGTGGAGAAGTGATGCATGATGATTTACATGACAGACATGTTGGAATCATTTGATTCCAATAGGGGGGAGCAGAAGGCTTGTGCCATGCGTAAAGAAAACATTTGCATATAGAAGGCAGTACTGGAGGAGAACAGCTAATTTTGTGAGAAGAGGGAAGTACCTATCAGATATACAGTTTCAATATAGGAAAATTATAACTTTTCTCTACTGTGTTAATCCTGAACTTCATGCAGTTTTTATTTTATAATCCTTTAGTAAGTAAATAATTTCCATATTTAGATCCTGTTTAACTTTGATTTTAACATGTCTTACAGAAATGTAAAGAATTAAATACAAATGTAATGTTGCAGTTTGATATTTATTGCAGATAATAAATTTTGTACTTTCTCTTGTCATTTTTGGACTAAATATTTCATTGTCATATTGGAGAACCAGAAATCAGTGAATTGTGCTTAGTACTTGTACAATAACACTTTCCAGTTTATCAAACTACTGATAGCAACATTGAAATTTTTACATTAAATACCTTTATCAACTCTTTCAGACAGGTCACGACTGAACGGTTATGTCATTTCCTTTGTTGACTCACATTCAAAATTTTATTGAACTACTATTTCATGAATTTATGTCAATAAGTCTGATATCAAACTGTATGAAATTTCGAGCAGACTAAAGACACCCAACCTCATTGAAATATTGATTCAACAGAAAGAAATGGCACCAAGTCCATTAAAATGGCTGAGAAAGGGACATTCTGAGCTTACAATTGGTCATTTATGTCATATATAGAAGTAAGTGTATATAAGGGAGCATTTCCAAAAATGGAATAAGGTGGGCAGGTGCCACTGTGTTTGATTTATTACATGAGCAATATCTTAGCAAATTGAAAAAAAAAGAGGCTCTTATTTTATATTCTAGCTTGTCAGTATCGATAAATTGAGTTTCTAATTCACTAAAAACTACAGACTTTGTATTTTGACTTCACAAACATCTAATTTGAACTAATGCTGCATTCAATGTACTCTATGACACCCAAAAATATCGATGTTTATCTGTTTTTTAATATTTACTTTTAAATTAAGAAACTGAGTAATATATATATATTACTAACATTTCAATTATAATCTATTTTTTAGACTAAAATACATCTTAGTTACTAAGCTTTATAAATTATAGTTGAATTCTATGGTATTAATGTGGTAATTTATTTTTTTTTAGTTATTCAAATGTATATATATATAAAACCTAAAAAATATATTTTGTTTCATATCTTCCATGTGCAAATTTTTTAAGGTATAGCAATCTACGTCGAGCAGCAACCGAGTACAAAGGTCGTAACTAGAAGAGATTGTTTGCTTTACATCTTTAGTTATACTTCTATGTTTTAAGAAAAATAAGTTTAAGAACTTATTTCAAAATAGCAATAATCTATATACATATATAATGTATAATAACTGAAATGTGATTGTATTTTACAAAGTACTAGTCTACAAAAACACAGCCAAGATAAGTTACTTTGCACAGACCAAAGGTCAGTTTTATGTTATTTGATGGTAACATGAGTGCATGTGAGTTTTTCTTAAGAAATGATTGATAACTATTTGGACATTATAAAGATTTTGCATGTGAAATTTGAAAATTCTCTGATGCATAAAAGTACTTTTAATCTTAAAATGAATATTACTTTGCATGATAGATAGGCAAGATGTGAAAAGAAAAAAACCCGAGAAAAACACTGCTTTACAAACCTTAAGACTTAATAAAAAAATTTGATATTTTGTGTATGAAATGCATTGTAATATTTATTGATAATCCACCAGATTTCGTTAACATTCACTTATTAATTTAAAAGTTATAGCATGAAAACTATAACAAGCACGAAATGGATTACGAGTTTGGTCCCAGGGACCGAGCCTGTGCTGAAGGAGTTAATACAGTAGTAGAAGTTGCAGGAATATTATGTCAGTAAAAATGTCTCAAGTGGTTTAAAGAATGAAACCACCCAATATTTTGTCGTTCCTTAAATCTAAAACTCCTACAATATTGTTATCTTTCATTATCCAGAGTTCTCCCCCGCTGTTCTGCCCTGATGGCAGGACCAGTGACATCGACAGTATTCTCGATGTGATTAATAAAGCAGAAGAATACATTTTTGTAGCTGTAATGGATTATTTTCCAACTACACTTTATACAAAGACCAAACGGTAATATATTTATTCATAAACATCTTGAAATTTTATAAAATAAGTTGAAGCTTTTTAAGTAAGTTCTATCAACAGTGAAAAATTAAAAATTTGAAATTGCTAAGAGTAAAATGTGATTAAAGTAAGCTTATGTGATAGTTCAAAGTGAGTGAAATTATGACTGAGGTTGTATTTCTTAATTGAAAAACCCACATTTTATTTTAAATTGTTTCCTCAACTCCAAGTAATTAACTTCAAAAATTTTACATTTAAAAAAGGATGGCTAATTTAATTTTTAATATTGGTTTGACCATAGTTACCCTAATTCCTTTTATAAAAACGTTAATTACAAGTGAAAGTATTTTTGTTTTTGTAACTTATAACTTTCTTTAAAAGCTAATATCCTCAATTGATAAAAGTTTACGAAATTTTGAAAGATATGAAGATAGTTGTCACATTTTTTTTGTTCAATGGGTTGTTTTAATTTATCTGGTGAAAATAATTCAACATCTGATTTATGTAATGATGACAAATTAATTAGTCTGTCTTATTCTGTAATATATATAACACTTTAAACACTGTTGTAATTTCTAGGCCTAAGAAACTTTAGAAATGACTCTCAAACCTTGACTAATGTAAAAATTAAACTTATTCATATTACTTCATGTATGATCGATCAAGTAACTGAAAATGGAACATTGACGAAATTGTTCTCTCACTGATTAATCCTTATCTGCTAGAAACAACTCTACAATTTTCACAGATATCTGGCATTTATAATGTACTCTTGAAATATACTAGAAACCCTAACATCAAATTTCTAAAACTCTCTAGGCCTAAATTTAATGTCATCATTATGACTAGCAGCTCACTCTAGCTATCAAACATAAGACAACATTAAAAAATTAAAAATAATATAACTTATAACACTATAAACATATGTTTCTTACTGGAGAACAGTATTTTATTGTTTACATTCAGATACTAACTTTTCTGGAAGACAGGTTTATTTATTTACCAAAACATTGCCTTCAAATGGTTTGACCTCTTGTTGTAAAGTAATAGTGTTAAATTTTATAGCATATTTTAAAAGACTGCATACATGCATATAACTTTATAACTTATCAGCTAAAATGTGAATTGTAAAACTTCTGATATGATATCTTACCTCCTTTCACATAATAGCTTTTCTTGACCTGTACTGTGCTCTATATACACAAACCTTCACACACTACTAGCCTTGATACTCCCACCTACCTTCACATGTTTTCACATGAGGCAGATGCATGATAGCATGCAAATGATCATGCTGCAACCCTCCACCAATAGGAGTGTGACACAACTACTAATCATCTTAGTTCAACTTCACTTCTTGTTTTTCATTCGAGCTTTACTTCAAGGAATTTCAATCAACTGCCTCACCTTATCCTCCCTCCTTTGTTCCTTCCCCTTCCTCAGTTCATCTTATGTCTGAGGCTCTTCATTGTTCCTCTGAAGAGTTTTTGGTGGAGACTTCTGCCCTGATTATTCCACTCTGGCATTGACCTCTACCACCCTTTCCCTTCAAACATTGTTCCTCTGTTGTTGATATTCTTTTGGTTGTTATGCCCTTTTGTCTTGTATCTGTTTACTCCAACCTCTGTCAGAATTTAAAAATGATATTATATATGTATAAGACTTTTATTTTATTTTTAGTCAATTGTCAAAATAAATGGCTTTTACTTACATTTCTTAATAATAAATATATATATATATATACTGTTGTTGTTGGGCTTAGGATTCTTCTACAGTAGGTGTCTGTGACTTGTTAGCGATAAATTAAATGATAAATAAACAGCACACACTTTACTTGTTTTCAAATAATATATATATATATATATTCGAAATAATTTAAACGCATGTACAATAAAGTGTTCACACTACAGAGAATATAAGCATATCGTAAACATCATATCAGTATATGTATAATTCTCCTCTTTTTGTCAAAAGTCCACTTAGACCTGTTCAATTACTTTAGAATCTCAGTTGACAAGCTAAACTATTTTCTCTAATACTATAGCACTTACGATTGTCATCTTCTTCTTTTTTTTTTTGGTTTAGGG
>NW_013668758.1:35539-42652 GCF_000517525.1 Limulus polyphemus
ATCTTCTCTTTTTTTTTTTTTGGGGTAGCTGTTTGGGTTGGTGGGAGATCGAGCTTAGTGTAGTGCGTTTGCAACATAAATTTTGCGAAATACGTTGAAATATTGGAGGAAGGACTCTTGCCACTTTATTCCTCGGGTTTCATGGACAAAAACACAACGTTGTTCCAGGAAGATGGAGTACCGTTTCACAATGCTAGAAACACCCAAAAGTGACAGGAAGAAAATGGTATCCAAAAGTTGCCCTGGCCGAGCCAATCTCCTGACATGAACCTCATCGAAAACCTCTGGGCCATACTCGACCGGCAAGTCAAGAAACAACCAAAAAACCAACTTCGAAGAGCGATCTACTCCAAGTTTTGAAGCAAGAGTGGGCGAAAATCCCATAATCTAAAATTGACAAGATGATTCTCACGATGCCCCAAAGAATCAATGAACTCCACGAAGTGAGAGGAAGATCTACTAGATATTAATTAAATTATAAATATATCAATTCATGTGAATAAGACTGAAAAATTTCATTTTTTCTGAAAAGGTGGTGTCTATTTACTTGTGATCACACTGTATATATTAAACGTTAGGCCTATCACCAACTATATTCTCTTTGCTTTATCTGTCTGATACTGCCTGTCTGCTGCTTCCAGCTCGTCTCACACTATTTATATCTTTATTACATAGTTGTCTGGCCAATTTCTATATTATCTTTGCTTTATTTGTCTGATACTGCCTGTCTGCTGATTCCAGCTTGTCTCACACTATTTATATCTTTATTACATAGTCGTCTGGCCAATTTCTATATTCTTGACACCAATTAGTTATTAACAAAACCTAAACAATAATAAAACATTCACTCACAAAACTAAATTAATCAATACTATCTGAACGAAACAGTCTTTTATATCATGACAACCTCCTTATGAGACTTGTCACTTGTGTGTGGCTCCTCTTTTAAAGCAAGATGTCTTTTGTGGGTCTTCCTGACTCACTAGAATCCAGTATCAGGTCTGCCCATTTACACCTCCTGGCTTTTGTGTTTAGCCACTGTGTGGGAGTCCTTCACCACAGGCCCTTGGGTTTTGTGGGTTCTCTCCAAAGGGGTCATTCTTTGTTTCTCTTCCCCTCCTCTTCTGTACCCTCATCCCATATTCTTTCCCTCTTTTCGGGATCCCATTTCCAGCTAACTTCTGTCTGAGGCAGTTCTAGACCTTCACAAGAGTGTTGTGGTCCGAACAGAAGAACCTGGAACTGGTAGATGCAATCCCGATGAACAAAACAAAGAAAATACCAGGATGCTAGATTTATGAGAATGTGGAGGTAAGTATCCATGATATTCACCTTCTTCATCCACAGAATAGGAGTGAAAACCCACTGAAGAGATAGGTATGACTCCATGGTGAATCAAGGAAGGTCTAGGAAGCAGTTCAGGGAAGAAAGGTCAAGGATAGAGTGCCAATCCCCAGTCTTCTTAGGGACAACAAACAAATGGGTATATAAACTTGACTGAGAAGGATCTACCCATTCCAAAAAGGACTTCTCCACCATGACCAGCCAATTGACCCATACAGCTTCTCGAAGAAGAAACTGAGTGTGAAGGTAAGAGGTGCATGTGAAGGAGCTAGAAGCAGCCAATCATCCATTAATGGTGGAAACAAAGACCCCTGTAATGGAGAAGGTGGGCAAAGGCCTTGACCACCAGAAAAAATATAGGGAGCCCAAGCCACAAGCCCCTCCCACTCAATACCTTGTTCATCTTGGAATATTTTTCAATTCCAATCTCAGCCAGGCCCATCCTTCACCTGTGTTCTATGGAGCTTCTGGTTTGGACCATTTCCTCCTCTCCTCTACCTGCATGAAAGGTTATATCTGTTTGGGGGACATGGGCTTCTTTGGAGGCTCTCATTCCCCTCACTATAGCCCACATACAACCTCTTCAGTGGGCTTTACAACATCAGTGGAACCTCGTTTGGGATCCTTTGGACACTCCTATCCATTTCCCTCCTTCTCTTCATGTAGACTTCACCTGGTGGTTGAACACAGACAATGCCACAGTGGGTGATCCTCTTCCTCCTCCTCATCCAGAGGTGCACCTCTTCACGGATGCTTATCTTTTGGGTTGGGGTGCATACCTGCACATGCAGGAAGAAGGTTTTAGGAAATTTGTCTGTAGTGGAGTCATCTCTGTATATCATTCTTATAGAACTGATTGCTGTTTTTCGGGCTTTGGTTAATTTTCTTCCATCTCTCTGGACCCAGTCGGTTATGATCCAGTTTGAAAACTCCATAGTTTTCTCATACATCACTCAGCAAGGGGGCACTTGGTAGAGGTTTTCACATGTTGGACTTCCTATTTTGGGCCTACAGTCATATACCAGGTGCCTTGAATCTGGTTGCAGATTATTTATTGCACTTTGACAAGGTTCTCCCCACAGAGTATACTCTTGACTCACAGGTGTTCAGTTGGCTGTGTTTACAGTGGGATACTCGGGAACTGGATGCATTTGTCACCCAACTAAATTCCAAGCTTCCCAGGTTTTGTTCTCCTATTCCTCATCCTTTGGCTGTAGCTGTTATTCCTCTCAATCTGGATTGGGGAGCCATAACCTTTATGCATATACTCCCATCCATCTTCTTCCTCGTGTCTTTGCAATAATACAAGTGTTGAGTTATCTTGGTGGCGGCACTTTGGCTGGCATAGCCGTAGTTCCACTTCTGCGCCTATTCCGACTGGCAACTCCTCTTCCTCTACCCTTGTTACCCACCCTCCTCAGACAACTTCAGTCGGGCACACTACATCTTCTCATGCAGTTTTCATCTGGTATCTTGCCAGATGGGCCAGACTATCTGAACAGGTTGTTTTCCTAATTTACCATTCTGTATGCCCTTCCTTCATGTCAGTTTACCAATGTAAGTGTAATGTCTACCTTCTCATCAAGGTTTTCCTTTGTCCTATCCTACTCTTCCCCACTTTTTTACCTGGATTTTTGACAAGGGGCTGTCAGTATCCACTGTTGCTGGTTATCATGTGGCATTGTCTGCTACTTTCCATTTCACAAGACTTTGATGTGTCTTCACTTCTGTGGTCCTCACACTTTTATTTAGTTCCTTCTGCCACCATGTCCTACCATTTTCCCTGATTGTAAACTCAGTGTTGTCTTCCATGCCTTCACACTTCTTCCCTCTGATCCCATCTTCCTGTTCCTTATATCCTCTCTCCTTAAAGACCTTTTTCCTCCTCCTCACAGGTCCTATGCCATCCTCTATCCAGATTGATCTTTCCTGCCCAAAACTTCAGCCACATATGAGGGTGAATTTGCCTACACTTGCATTTTCCTCCTTCCATTTCTCACCTCTATCCTCATTCCAATCCAAATCACCTCTTATGTCCTGTTCAGACACTCTGTTTTTATGTGTCTCCATTCCTTGGTTCTTGTTTGTTTATTCATTGGAACCATTCCCTTTCCCATGATATTTCTCCTATTACCCTTACAGATTGGATTTACCAGGCTGATTCTTCCCTTTCTTCTGATAATTGTTGTTATTTCTAACTCTCCTCCCATCATATCCATCACCTTATTGTGTCTCTGGCTGACTGATTTCATTCTCCTTTAGAGGATATAGCTTGCACCAGCATGCGAGCTACTCCTTATACAATCATCTCACATTATCTTCATCATCTGGCCATTTCATGCTCTATGGGTTACTGTCTACTTCCCATTGCCATCTTGAGCTCCATGGTTTCTATATGAGTGGGTATGTGGTCTCTTTTATATTATTTTTTTTACAGGGGCTTATCTTGCATATACAGATCCCTTTCAGTGGTGAGTATTTCCTGACCAGGTATACTTATTTTTAAACTGGCACTGTAGATAGTGTATAAACACACCTCCTGCTGTGGACCTGATTTTCTGTTTCAGATACTGCCTGGTTATGGACTTAATGATTTCTTCCAAATTGCAGTTCACCCCACTAGCTGGGCACCCTCCTTCCTACTATTGCTCGATTTGCAGTTCCTGGGGACACAGGTGTTGGTTGGAGCTGGAACCAGCCACATAAATCCTCACGTGAGTGATCCAGGTCCCCTTCTACAGCAGACTGGACAATTCATACCCAATGCTGCCTGGTTCTGGACTAGAGTTAAACTGCCACATTGCTGTCTGTCTTCCTACCATTGTCTGGATGTAAGTTCCTGGTAGTGCTGATGCTGGTTATGTTTAACATGCACACATGATGGTGCAGGTCCTTGGAATGGAAGATCTTCCATTCCAGTTCCTGTGTCCAAGGTGAACAGTAGAGGACCCTCTTCCTACCATTGTCTGGATGTCAGTTCCTGGGAGTGCTGGTGTTAGTTGTATTCAACATACACACACATGATGGTGCAGGTCCTTGGAATGGAAGATCTTCTTCCCTTCCAGTTCCTGTGTCCAAGGTGAACAGTAGAGGACCCTCTTCCTACCATGGGCCAGATATTTCTATCATAGCACTGTTGGTTTTGAGCAAGGTTGAACTCCCCCTTACGGTCTGCTGTGCCCTAACCACTCTATGCTAGAGATCCCTACATTTAATATATAGGGTTCTTCCTGTGATTCCATCCTTATTGCAACACATCATTTTCATGGGAGAAGAGTATACCTGGCTCAGAAATGGTAATGTATCCCATGGGTGTGTCCTATATACTCATTATTCTCACATCCTATAGGCTGCCTTTGGGTGCTTTCTGAAGGAGGGTCATCTAGGTAATGTGACATCATTCCCTCCACCAGGTCAATGTGGGATTCTATCGTATCAGAAGTTAACATTTTCCAACACTGAAAATGTATTTCTGATAGGTTCTTACCTTCTCTAACACTTCCCACTGTTCCTCCCCACTTCGATGTCTTTTCTTTTTATGTTGCTCAATCTCGAAGTGAAGTTGAGTTAAGCTGCATAGAGGGAGTCAGCCGTGCTAGATGTTGTGTTGCACTTCTCTTGGTGGAGGGTTGTTGAATGCTATCGCACAGCTGTGTCTTGTTAAAACATGTGAGGGTAGGTGAAAGTATCAAGGCTAGTTGTGAGTGTCAATTTGTGCATATAGAGAAGTCGAGAAAAGCTATTATGTGAGAAGAGGTAAGAACCTAAAGGAAATACATTTTCAACATAGGAAAATGTTAACTTTGATAGCTACACGCACTTAAAAACAAGGTCCGGCATGGCCAAGTGGTTAGGGCACTTGCCTCGCAATCTGAGGGTCGCGGGTTCGAATCCCCGTCATACCGAAACATGTTCACCCGGTGTCTGAACTAGGATGTCAGTCCCACTCTCGGATACTCACCTTCAACAGAATTTGGAGGCGTGAGAAACATCATACGAAACTACTAATTAGAAACAAAATATATTGATTGTGGTCTATAGAGTTAAGGTTGTGTTGATATTTATTTATTTTGAGAGTTTGCAAATGCAGATAGCTTTTTGTGATTTTAACTGGAAAAATTTCACTGTATTCAGGTAGTATTTTAGCTTTGAGTGTGTATTTAAATGTACTGCATACAGATTAGCACAAATGATGTGTTTTTTGGGGAATAAATTCTTTGTGCAACTAGAAATTGAAAAGGAGCAATTTTTCTTTTTTTAGCTAATTATAACATTACTTGTTTTATTTTACCACAGTTACTGGCCAGTCATTGATGATGCTCTTAGGAAAGCTGCAGTAGAACGGAGAGTCCATGTGCGTCTTTTAGCCAGTTGGTGGAACCACACACGTCCTTCCATGTTATACTTCATTCAATCTCTAGCTGCCCTCAACAGTAACGACTTCCAAATTGAAGTGGTAAGCCTCAAGTTTAACAATGGATTTTTATGTAACAATTGGTTTTAGCCAGTTGGTTGAACCACACGCGTCCTTCCATGTTATACTTCATTCAATCTCTAGCTGCCGTCAACAGTAACAACTTCCATATTGAAGTGGTTAGCCTTTTTTTTATCTAACAATTAGGGTAGTAACAGCATTTTACCACCATATTTATTTTGGACAATGTTTACATTTGTGGAAATGATGTATGTGAAATGTGTTTGGTAGCCAGTTTTACTTTTTTTTATTTTCAGGGACAGCTGGTTTATTTCTTTATTGTTTCACATTTATACTTATAAGTACTGGTTAAATACTAGATATCTAATGACTTCTTAAAAATTGCAACAAAAACTAGATTTTCTTGTGTTTATTATTTTTTTTTGTTTTTGTTTAATTGGATTCCATGCTCACTAAATTTTCATTTTATAACCTATTATTTTATAAATTTTTATTTTTGTTTCTGTACTGTAAATTTTAGGTTCTGTAAGAATTAAGATGAGTAATTTTGTAAAAAATTGCATGTAATTTGAAAAGGAAAAATTTAAATTTCATTATATATAAATTTTTAAAGATGTATCAAAATTTAGGAACGTTGCTTGTTTCTTTTAAAGAGACTCTTTTTGATAATGATACAAAAACATCTTTCATAAAATAGACTTAAAAAGAATAGCATATCACTGTTTGCCCTTTTGTTAAACAAAATAAAACATCACAATTAATGCTAAATACATTTTGTTTAAAAATGTTTTCCTTAACTTTTGATAGTAAAAAAACCACCTGGACGAAAATGGATAGTTAGTGATATTAAAAATAAATAAATCCCTAGAACATTTGATTGGTCTACCTGTTAAACCTCTCAGTATTTTAAAATGTATATATTTTTTAAATGTTAAATTTAAAAAACCATCACTTTATTTAAAAGATCTTCAAAAACTTGTGTATAAACTATAATTTAATCATTTAATACTTAAAAATTAACCATTCGTTGAAAAAGACTGTTTCATGATGTTGAAGAAAAAGATTCAGTTGAAGTAATTTATTATAATATGCATATAATTATGTATTGTATAAATTTGATTGGCAGTCTGTGTTTATATTTCAGTATTTTGTCCATAACAATTTAGATATATACTAGACCACCCATGACCCATTGGGTCACCCACTACTCAGAGGTTATGAAGAATTCAATCTAATTTCAATATTGCACTGAAATGAAGGTTTATTTTGAGATAATTTAATTAAGAATTTCAGTCCCTTCGTGTTATTCATAATTCAAGAAAGATACCTGAATG
>NW_013668758.1:43316-46107 GCF_000517525.1 Limulus polyphemus
CATCGAATTACCTACCATAACTAAGGCACATTATTAAGAAATTCTTCAAGAACTTGTTTTTGTCACCTTATATGCAGATGGGAACATTGACAGGGAAATAGATTTGAATGAAGAAGTTTCGTAACGAGCGCGAGTGGTAGTGTGATGTAAAATTACTCATGCTAGAAATTTTCATAAAAGTGACCCAAAAAACGGCCCTAACTCTGTAACCTGTGGCTCGATTTTAACAAAAGTTGTTTTATTTTGTTCCTATTCTCATTTCATTACAAATATGGCACTATTGTGCACCGTTTTTGCTGTATTTAATTACAGACAAGCAAACAAACAAAAATCTCAGAGTTTTAGTAGTATATAAATAGATAGATGCTTCTGTTCCACAACAGTTTATTTTCTAGTATATATCTAATATAAAAGAAATTGTTTACAGAGAAACATATTTTAAATGCGTTGTTACTATAGGTCTTTTTTTATTTCCAGAAACTTTTTATAGTGCCAACATATACTGAAGCTCAAGCGAAAATTCCCTATGCTCGAGTGAATCACAACAAGTACATGGTCACAGATAATTCTGCTTACATTGGTAGGTTCTTGTTTTTAGTTGCACAGAAGTTGACACACTTGATGACTTGAATGTTTTTTAGTATTACATGTTTGTGTAAATTCAAAACAGTTTGTATTTTTTATCTAGTCTTGTGAATCATCAGTTGTGATTGTGGAATGGTATTGAACCAACAAAACAGACTGTGGAGTGGTATTAAACCAACAAAACAGACTGTGGAGTGGTACTAAACCAACAAAACCGACTGTGGAGTGGTATTAAACCAACAAAACTGACTGTGGAGTGGTTTTAAACCAACAAAATGGACTATGTAGTGGTATTAAACCAACAAAACAGACTACGTAGTGGTATTAAACCAACAAAACAGACTATGGAGTGGTATTAAACCAACAAAATGGACTGTAGAGTGGTATTAAACCAACAGAATAGACTGTGGAGTGGTACTAAACCAACAAAACAGATTGCATAGTGGTATTAAACCAACAAAATGGACTGTGGGGTGGTATTAAACCAACAAAATGGACTGTGGAGTGGTATTAAACCAACAGAATAGACTGTGGAGTGGTATTAAACCAACAGAATAGACTGTGGAGTGGTATTAAACCAACAGAACAGACCGTGGAGTGGTATTAAACCAACAGAACAGATTGCATAGTGGTATTAAACCAACAGAACAGACCGTGGAGTGGTGTCAAACCAACAGAACAGACCATGGAGTGGTATTGAACCAACAAAATGCACTGCATGTGATGAAGTGTTTTTTCATGTTAACTATGGTTATACATGATGCAGTCTGTCACTCCGTGTAAATAAGTTCATTAGATGATTTGCCAATAGCCAATAACTGTTCCATGTTGAATTGTAGTCATTTTATATGGTAACAAATAAGAGAACCGAAGACTGATAGGTCAGATAGTTGGTTAGAGCTTATCAGAGTTGTGAATTATAATTAACTGTAGAGTTTGAAAGTGTTGTATTATTAAATAGGTTTTATGATCATTTCTGTTCTTTCTAACTTTGTGTGTCAGGGTTATGTTATTGAGTTAGAAGTTTGAAGTTCAGTTTTGTAATTTCTAAATATCTGGGCCCAACATTTTAAAATTAAATATCCCATTGATTTTTAAGCATCCTTGTGGTAATGTTTTGGTCATTCTTAGATGTATTTGAGATAATTATTGACATTTGATTGTTCAACAAAGATTTCAAAGTTTTCATTCTTTGTCCATTTCAGGCATGATCAGTTTATCATAGTTTCAGATCCAGAGGTGGTGTTAGCTGACTGTTCAGATTTGGTTATACATTTCGAATTAGGAGCTCATCCTGTTACTTAATGTCTGTTCATCTGTCGCTGAGTCTATTATTTTGAAGTGTTCAATGTTTGGCTTCTTTCTACAGTCTTTGTTTATATGGTTGCAAAACAGCCCTTCCAACAACTCTGGAATTTACAACCATGTTTGGCTTCTTGCTACAGTTGTTGTTTATATGGTTGCAAAACAGCCCTACCAACAACTCTGGAATTTACAACCATATAAACAAAGACTGTAGCAAGAATTCAAACATCAAACACTTCAAAATAATAAACTCAGGGACAGATGAACAGACATTAAGAAAAAGGATGAGCTTCTAATTCGAAATGGATAACCAAAGTTGAACATTCAGCTAACAACATCTCTGGATCTCAAATTATTATAAAATAATCATTCTTAATGTAGAGTTAAAAGTCTATTTTGGAACTAATGATTTAAATGTCGTCTTTAAAGTAACTGTACAGTTATAAATGTATTATATGTGTCTGTACTTTTATCCTTTTATTTTCTTTGTTATACAGGAACATCTAATTGGTCTGAAGACTATTTCATCAACACTGGGGGGATTGGTTTTATTCTAAACCAATCACAAAATGATACTGCTTCCAGCCAACCAATCACAGATCAATTAACTGCTGTCTTTGAAAGGGATTGGTTTTCTGAGTATGCTCACTCACTTTCTGAATTTGAAAGATATAGTTGAACGAATCAAAGATACTACTTAGTAACAAACTAATTAAAGTGAAAGTTCTAAACAATATTTTTGGATCCCTACATAATGTGAATTAATATAATTTAATTTAATCTAAAATAGTGTATACTGTTAGGTCTCTGGTCGTTTGTTAATTTCCGGTATAAATTCTTCCCGAGGAACTTCAGCGATACAAGCCCTTTCTTAAATAAACCTAGTTTATTCTTCCTCAAT
>NW_013668758.1:46277-61248 GCF_000517525.1 Limulus polyphemus
CAGAATTTCCATGGTCACTTTATCTTAAACACACGCTATAATTCACAACGATTCATGCACTTTACTTACCGTCACTACCGCTCTCTTGACTCAATTATCTGTCTCTATATCTGCCAATCTGCAACTATTATCTTCGCTCTATTTGCCGGGCTTATATACTAAAATAGAGGGTACCTAGAAAAGACTAGAGTTTCCAGGAACAGTCATGATCGTTCTAGGAACTCCAGCGTGCATGCTTCCAGCATCATGTGACTTCCACTGTCATAACAATATGTATATTAAAAAAAGAAAAGAAAATCACAATGAAAATTTTTACTGTTTATATTTGAAATTATCTTTACCTCAGAGAAAAATATCTTGATGTTAAACTGAAAATAATTTTTTGTACCATTTCTAAATGGGACAATTGTTTTTGTTTTCATATATGTTTACAACAGTGTTTACATATGTAAAAAGATGCTTTAACTTCATTTGTTTGTATTTTATGACAGTAGTAATTTGTAATTAATATCGCTTATTAGAGAAAAACTTGGCAGTAATCTTCAATGTTAAAAAAATGTGGAAATTGATAAAAGCTTTTTCTTTCATGTATTTTACTTAGGACTTCTCTTTTGTGGTGTCTATGAATTTTATTTTTTGGTGCTTATTTTTAGATATTTTTTTAGTTTTAAGTTTTATGATGCCTGAAATCTTTTTATGGAAGGGGGGATCTTTCTCTTTTTATATATGAGATTCTATGGGCTTTTTCCCAGAATTCATCTCTGCACGGGATCTGCTTTAATTTCATTAATGACCCTATTATTGTATGTATAAAAATTACTTCCATGTAGTCTAAACTCTGCTATTTCTTGGTAGTTGGGATAATTTAAAGTATTCTAAACAAATTAATGCTATATACAAGTCATGAAGGAGGAACATTATATAACTAAATGCACTTGGAAAGAGGTGATATTAACGTTAATTAAATAACTATTTCCGATGTTTTTCTTATTGTTATTTCATATCTACATCATTGTTTTTTTTTCTTTTTATCAGGCAGTGTTTTATTGGTGTTTATCAGTTAAAACTGAAAATTTAAGTCCTAGTTATACTACAATGAAAGCTTGTTTACAAGGAAAGTTAATTTTAAACTGATATTGTAGTAATGTCATTAAATAAACCATTCACAGTTTTCCAGATCTACTTGTTATTGTGATATATATATATATATATATATATAGTACATAATGAGATATATACACATAAACTGTTAAATCTAGTTAAATTTGATAATTTAAAAATATGATTATAGACATGAACTCTTTCATGTAAGTAATGCAGGTTTCATGTGAATGTGTAGAAAAAATATTTCATTACTAAAAAAATAAGTTTGGTTTTAACATTCCTTGTAAAGAGTTTTCTCACTTTCTGATTTGTATATTATTCTGATGATGGTTTTTCAATATGTATGTATTCTGATGATGGTTTTTTCAATATGTATGTATTCTGATGATGGTTTTTTTCAATATGTATGTATTCTGATGATGGTTTTTCAATATGTATGTATTCTGATGATGGTTTTTTTCAATATGCATGTATTCTGATGATGGTTTTTTCAATATGTATGTATTCTGATGATGGTTTTTTCAATATGTATGTATTCTGATGATGGTTTTTTTCAATATGTATGTATTCTGATGATGGTTTTTTCAATATGTATGTATTCTGATGATAGTTTTTTCAATATGTATGTATTCTGATGATGGTTTTTCTTTGTTTGTTTCAAATGGTAAAAGGAAAACTTTTTGATACATATTATCCTTACAAAAGTGAATTTTACTGGTTTAGGAAATGTTAGTTTCCTCCTGCATACCATTTTTGTTTGTATCCTTTACTTTATAAAAACTCTGTTCTAAGCTTTAAGTGATGAATATTTAAGTTATTTACACTGGCTGCATGAGTACCTTGGAGAAATGTATCATATCCCATAAGTAATCTTTCACAAACTTTTTTCTTCATTATTCTGTAAAACCAAAATGAATACCAGTCAAGTAAAATGTGATAATCATGCATTAGATGTTTGTCAAGTCAGAAAGAAAGATTCCTTGAGAAATGTGAACAGTTTCAAGTAAAACAAGTAACATTTTTACAAGAAATTGAACATGAATGACTTTGATAATTCTTTTATTCCTGTGGTATTAAGCATTGTGTATGAGGGTGAGAAAAATGTACATAATATCCAAATTTTAAGATTTAATTACAATTAAAAGTACTTTACTTCAACGCAGGAATATATATATATTTTTAATACTAAAAGATGTCGAGTTAATAATGTAAACAAAATGTGGTTGTGGATGCATGAGTGAGTGAAAATTAGTCTTAAAGTTTGTTAAGTGTAATTTTCTGGCTTGCACAGTATAAGCCTAACTTACTAATAATGCTAACAGACCTAACATTTTTCTACTGTTAAAGAGTGTTGCAAAAAAAGATTTTGTATTCCGCATCTTAAAAATTGGTCACAAAAGATGACTGTAATACTGGAATTAAAGTGAAACTTGTTTATTGAATTTGACGAGTTCTGATAATTAAAGAAAGCCTTCAGAAACAGAGGTTCATGATAGACAAAAGCTAGATTTCAAATAACATGTTTTGCCTCTTAATTCAGATTTATAAATGTTAAATTAAGATAAGACAAAATATCTGTAGTCAAGTTTTTACTATACCATAAAAACCCCTAATAAGCTTTGTAAGACTTATTATGAAATGCAGAATACATTGTTGTGATGTGTTTACCTACTTTGAGGGTATTTTCAAGTTATCAGGCAAAAATAATTCAATGTCCAGTCCACTTAAATGAAACAACATAATTAATTTTTTATTTTAACATTATTAAAAGCTCGGTCACTGGTGTAACTTTTCAGGCACGATAACTGTACTTCAGCTCAACTAACTAACACTTCATGGAATGTTATGTAATCTACATATATATACTATACCTTTAAGTTACATCCTTAAACAACACTTTCACATCATATCCTTAAAGTTTTCTATGACCCACAGCTCACTCTAGCTAACAAATTACAAAGTATATAGTTTATAACACTGCCCCCTTCTTTGAACAAACCTAATACTAAACAAAAGTAACAAAATGAAATAAAATACTTCACTAAATTGTCCATTCACCTAGTGTTTTTGGTGTTATTCTCTTCCCAGACCCATGAAATACAGATGGGATGGCCATCCTGTCACTGGCAGCTCCATCAGCTCTCTATGATCCTCTCAAAGTATACTAATAACCAACTCATTTTTTGTAAAACACATTAAATGTTTCGGAATCATCAAAATTCCGTTATTAGTAACCAATATTTGTAATTACAACAGAAATATGATATACATAAGAAGTAAACAATTTGAACGTACAAATCATAAAAAAAAATGAAAAAATTTGATACAAATGAAATAGTTAAAATAGGATTAAATCCAGTGAAGACTGTGTGTTATTTAGGGATGAAAGAAGAGTTTTTATGTATAATGTTTCTTTTATTAGAAGTTCAGTATCATGTTTGGCTGTTGAGAGAATTTTAATATTGGAGAGAGAAATTGGTTGCTCTGTTTCTGTATTGAGCTGGTAGCTAGTGGAGTTGGGAAGGTTTGTAACCTTTCTTCTAGTTTTTATAGATATGCTCGTGTGTTCACATGCTTGTACTTTAAGGTGATGTTTAGTTTCACCAATATAAGAGGTCTTACAGTCTCCACACGTGTATAAGTGGACGAGATGTGAACAACGGGCAGTCGCCAAACGATCTTTGTAGCGGAAAAACATTTTACTCTGAAATTGGGTTTCATAATAACTTTCATGTCAATTTGGGGATAGTAAGAGTTACATAATTTTTCAACTGTTTTGTGATAAGGGAGCTTTGTCTCCCAAGATATGGTAAGCAGGTGTATAAGGAAAGTTTGGGTACAGTGGGTATCTTAGGTGGTTTGACAAACAAATTAGTTAGGAAGTTGTTTTCTCCAAGAAATACATAGTATAGCCATTTGAAAAGAGAATGTTATATATGAAAGTAATTTATTTGTGAAGGGCTAAATAGGATGAAGTACGTTTGTAGGCTCTATTTAGTAAACAGAGAATAAGATTGCATTTGAAAGAGAAGCGTATAAACCTGTCAAACTGAGTAAAAAGGCCAATAAATGTGTTTTTACGATGGACAGAAGTTATAAAGCCGTTACCATCCTGGTTAACAAGAATGTCCAGAAAGGGAATAGAGTTATTAGTCTCAATTTCATGAGTGAACTGTATAGAGGGATGTTGTGAATTGAGATAGTCATGAAAGTGTTGGATATGATCAATATGGCGAAAAATAAGGAAAGTATAATCAACATACCTTCTGTAGAGAACAGGTTTGAAGCTTAACTGACAGTTGTCAATCCAGTTCTGTTTGTGGTGAGAGAGAAAAATGTTGGCAAGTGTAGGACCCAAGGGGGGAGCCCATAGCAACACCATCTGTCTGCTCATCTAGAGTATTGTTAAAGAGGAAAAGAGAGTTCAAGCGTAGATTTGAAATCAGATTTAGAAAATCCATTAACAAGAATGTTTTAGTGAAAAGATTAGGCAGTGCAATATTAATATTTTTGTCCAGGGGAATATTAGTAAAAAGAGAAGTAAAATCGAAGCTAGCCATCACGTGATTTTTAAGGGGAGAAAATTGACTGATTTCTTGGGAAAATTGAAAGGAGTGTTATAAATTCATTCCCAGTAAAAGGTTTTAAGATGGGTACAAGAAATTTAGCAAAGTTATAACTATGAGTGCCATAGGTGGAAAGTATAGGTCGGAGGGGTGTGTGTGTGTGTGTCTGGTTTGTGAACTTTTGGTAAGCCATATAATACTCCAGATTGGGAGCCTGTATGGTATATTGCTGTAAACACAATCAAAAATAATATTTCCTTTGCTTAGGTTACTAAGAAATCTCTGAGTTTTCCGTTCAAGTTGTAAAGTATGGATTAATGGTTCTTTGTTTATAAGTTTGAACTTGTTGTGGTCGTTAAAATAGTCAGCTTTGTTGAGGATATCAACTACGTTTCCTTTGTATGATCGGGTGGTGATGATATTTTTGTTTCTGGAGAGTTCTTCAGATTTGAGGATATCCTGCATGTGTTATACTTATAGAAGGTGGAGAGTGATAAGAGTTGTGAGGAGTTCAATCCTTTGGCTAGTGTAGTTTTCTGATCATCATTTAAAATGATTTTGCTATAGTTAAATATGACTTAGTCAGGGGAGATCTTGCTGCAAGTTATGTTGTTAGAAAATTTCCTTAGTTTAACATTCTGTATGTGTTCATATCTAGCAATTTTCTTCATGTTACTTTAGTTGATAAGATTCAAAAGGTGGTTGAAGTCTAGTCAGGAGATGAATTCAGCTTAGATGAGAGATGATATACATAAAAACTCTTCTATCGTCCCTAAATAATACACGTTCTCACTTGATTAAAACCTATTTTAATTTAACTATTTTATTTCTGCCACATTTTGTATTTCCTCTTATTATAATTTGTATATTCAAATTGTTTACTTCTTATGCATATATTTCAGTTATAATTACAAATATTGTTTGTTTGTTTTGTACCTCTAGATTACCGATGATGGAATTTTGATGATTCTGAAACGTTTAATAAATGCTTCTCTGGAAGTAGTTTCAACAGGAACTTCAGATTTCTCAGCAGGTTAGGTTTCTTCTGACAATTTTTTATCTGGAATTACCCAGTTGGCAGCTCTTTCACCAAATGATCATGATGTATAACCTTTGGCCTGGATCACCTCCCTTGTAAACATGTGCTTAACCTTGAAACTCTTGCAATGAGAATTGTTCAACCATACTATGTTGTCTAAATGAAATCTAGTTTTATCAGCATTGATTTAAGTCTTTTTCTGAGTTAATCATGTACATCTTTGTTCTTTATATTACCAAGTCTTCAGGACATATTGGTTCCTACTAATACATTTATATTTATTATTAATAACTGCATATTTAACTTCTTAGTGGTGCAACGACCCCTACCCCTTGTTTCTGCTATAAGATATGAATATGGTGCAAACCCCCACCCTCCTCAATAATCTACTTCTTTAATGTTTTGTGTTCCTAAGAAAAATATGTTAACATTGGATGTATTATTCATAGCAGCACAATATTTAAAGGTACTCCAAGGTGATTTTAATTTTTGCCAAAATCTGATGAAAAACAAGATTTACCTCACATAATCCCAATTTGCACATATTAACAATACAGAATTCATTTCTGCCAGAACAAAAAAGGAAAATTTCCATACAGCATACAGTCATTCTTGTTTATCTTTTTACTTCACATCTTTGTTTTTCATTATTGCAGGCCAAGTTAAGCAATGATGATGGGAACATTAGTGTCTTTTTTTTCTATATTGTGTGCATTTTGTTTCAGGTACATAAATCTAGCTTTGATGATAGAAGAATCTGGCATCTGTTATTGCATTCTATACAATATGTTTATATTAATTCTAATGTGTATATAAATTTGGCAAAATATAACTTGCTTGTTTGTTTTAGATCAAAGATCAAATAATTGATCACTCATAAAATGGTATCCAAAGAGCTGCCCCCAAAGAGGAAACAAGGGGATAGTGAAAGTACAAAAGAAAACATATGTGTGATTCATTATGGGGACTTAAAATGTGACTCATTTACTTTGTTATCTGAAACTACTGATGCAGTCAAGCAAGCCTTTCCAAATCTGAGCTGGAAGGTTACTTAATGTTGTTAAAGCTGGTTGTTTTAGATGGGCAGAGGTGGATGACTTGTAGTTCGCTATATTACACATTCACTCCAGAAATTATTTCAAACTGAGCCTGATAGCCTGCATGTTTCCCATCATAGTTGGATCAGTCCAGGAAAGTCCTTCAGTAAGAGGTTGTGTACAGCAATAATTGTAATAGGCGTTGACTAAACAAGTACTCCTATACTATATGATAATAGGTGGTGTTTTCATACATAACAGGCTTGGCTGGCTTTATAATATCATTGTAATAATTTGTTTCCAGATGTTTTATATTGTCATTGTAATAATTTCTTCTTCAGATATTTTATATTATCATTGTAATAATTTCTTCTTCAGATATTTTATATTATCATTGTAATAATTTGTTTTTCAGATGTTTTATATTGTCATTGTAATCATTTGTTTTCCAGATGTTTTATATTGTCATTGTAATAATTTCTTTTCCAGATGTTTTATATTGTCATTGTAATAATTTGTTTTTCAGACATTTTCTATTGTCATTGTAATAATTTGTTTTCCAGATGTTTTATATTGTCATTGTAATAATGTGATGATATTGACTAGCTGCCTTCCCTTCAGTCCATTATTGCTAAGTTAATGGTGGCTAGCATAGGTGACCTTCGGTTAGCTGTGAGCAACATTTAAAACAAATACGATTCACTTATTTTATCATGAAGCTCGTATAACGTAACTGTGGATTCAGTAAAACACTGTAGAATTCTTTCAGTTATAACAGTGAACATTTGTTCCTCTACACTTCGTTTTGTTTAACAAAATAATCAGAAACGGAAAATTCGTATTAAAACTTTTATAAACGACCCTCACAATAGAAATGGAGCCACAGAGTTCGTTTTCCTATCAATTAAAACAAATATACTATGTTAAACGTTAAAACTAGTCTCTACGTATGCTATGTTTCTAGGAAACCTAACAAGTTGAGTAGCAGAACACTCCTACATCAGTCTGCAATAAAATGGAACAGGAAAGGTACAGCACAGAGTTAGAAAGCCACAAACGTAGTGTAAAATGTAGCTATTTGAGAAACATAGTTAGAAACCCACAAATGTAATGTACAATGTAGCTATTGAAGTAGAGAGTTAGAAACCCATAAACGTAGTGTAAAATGTAGCTATTGAAGTACAGAGCTAGAAACCCATAAACGTAGTGTAAAATGAAGCTATTGAATTACGTTTACGAGTTTCTAACTAAGTACTTCTTTAACTACATTTCACACTAGCTTTATTGGTGTCTGATTCCGTTCTTCATTAGTTACTTTTTACACTACGCTTATGGGTTTCTCAATCTGTACTTCATTAACTACATTTTACACTAAGTTTATGAATTTCTAACTCTACTTCATTACCTACTTTTTACTCTACGTTTATGGGTTTCTTATTCCGTACTTCATTAGCTACTTTTGACACTACGTTTATGGGTTTCTAGCTCTGTAAAATCTGTACTTCATTAACTACATTTTACACTACCTTTATCTGCTTCTGTACTTCATTAACTACATTTTACATTACGTTTATGGGTTTCCAACTCTGTACTGGGTTTCTAACTCTGTACTTCAATAGCTACATTTTACACTTCGTTTGTGGTGTTCTAGCTCTGTACTTTAATAGCTACATTTTACAAACCCATTACTTCGATAGCTATATTTTACATTACGTTAATGAGTTTCTAACTCTGTACTTCAATAGCTACATTTCACGTTACTTTTATTGGTTTCTACCTCTGTTCTTTAAGAGCTACATTTTACACTACGTTTATGGCTTTCTAACTCTGTACTTCAATCGCTACATTTTACACTGCGTTTATGGCTTTCTAACTCAGTACTTCTAAAACTACATTTTACACTATGTTTGTGGGTTTCTAACTCCGTACTTAAATAACTATATTTTACACTACGTTTGTGGCTTTGTAACTTTGTACTTCAAAAGCTACATTTTACATTACCTTTTTGAGTTTCTAACTAAGTACTTCTTTAACTACATTTTACACTAGGTTTATGGGTGTCTGATTCCGTTCTTCATTAGCTACTTTTTACACTACGTTTATGGGTTTCTCAATCTGTACTTCATCAACAACATTTTACAATAAGTTTATGGATTTCTAACTCTACTTCATTACCTACTTTTTACACTACGTTTATGGGTTTCTAGCTCTATCTCATTAGCTACATTTTACACTATGTTTTTGAGTTTCTAGCTCCGTAATCTCTGTACTTCATTAGCTTCATTTTACACTACGTTTGTGGGTTTCTAACTCTGTACTTCAATAGCTACTTTTTACACTATGTTTATGGGTTTCTAACTCTGTACTTCAATAGCTACTTTTGACACTACGTTTATGGGTTTCTAAATCTGTACGTCATTAACTACATTTTACATTACATTGATGAGTTTCTAACTCTACTTAATTAGCTACATTTTACACTACATTTGTGGGTTTCAAACTCAGTACTTCAATAACTAATTTTAATTTACGTTTATGGCTTTCTAACTCTGTACTTATATAGCTACTCTTTACACTACGTTTGAGAAACCCACAAACGTAGTGTAAAATGTAGCTATTGAAGTATAGAGTTAGAAACCCACAAACGTAGTGTAAAGTGTAACTATTGAAGTGCATAATTAGAAACTCATAAACGTAATGTTAAATGTAGTTATCGAAGTAATGGGTTAGAAACCCACAAACGTAGTGTAAAGTGTAGCTATTGAAGTACATAGTTAGAAACTCATAAACGTAATGTAAAATGTAGCTAATGAAGTACAAAGTTAAAACGCCACAAACGTAGTGTAAAATGTAGCTATTGAAGTACAGAGCTAAAAACCCACAACGTAGTGTAAAATGTAGCTATTGAAGTACAGAGCTAAAAACCAATAAACGCAGTTTGTAATGTAGCTATTGAAGTACAGAGTTCTTAACCCACAAACGTAGTGTAAAATGTAGCTAATTAAGTACAGAGTTTACATAGCTAGAAACCCATAAACATAGTGTGAAATTTAGCTAATGAAGTAGAGTTAGTAAACGTTGTGTAAAATGTAGTTAATGAAGTAGAGAATCAGAAACCCATAATCGTATGTAAAATGTAATTAAAGAAGTACAGAGTTAGAAAGCCACAAACGTCGTGTAAAATGTAGCTAATGAAGTATAGTTAGAAACCCATAAACGTAGTGTAAAAAATAGCTAATGAAGTACAGAATCAGAAATCCATAAACGTAAAGTGCAGCTAATGAAGTACTGAGTTTGTAAGTCTGTGAAATACAGTGTATATGACATTTTTTGAAACAAAGTGTGTTTTGAAGTCCATTTAATATAATAAATTCGGGAATCCATTTGAATATAGTAAATTTGGGAGTCCATGAAATACAATAATTTTGGAAGTCTATAAAATAGAATAGTGTGGAAGTCCATGTGAAATACAGTGTATATGACATTTTTTGAAACAAAGTGTGTTTTGAAGTCCATTTAATATAATAAATTCGGGAATCCATTTGAATATAGTAAATTTGGGAGTCCATGAAATACAATAATTTTGGAAGTCTATAAAATAGAATAGTGTGGAAGTCCATGAAGTACAATATATTTGGAAGTCCATGAAGTACAATATGTTAGGAAATCCATGAAGTACAATATATTTGGAAGTCTATGAAATACAATATGTTTGGAAGTCTATGAAGTACAATATGTTTGGAAGTCTATGAAATACAATATGTTTGGAAGTCTATGAAGTACAATATGTTTGGAAGTCTATGAAATACAATATGTTTGGAAGTTTATGAAGTACAATATGTTTGGAAGTCCATGAAATACAATATGTTTGGTAGGCTATGAAGTACAATATGTTTGGAAGTTCATGAAGTACAATATGTTTGGAAGTCTATGAAGTACAATATGTTTGGTAGGCTATGAAGTACAATATGTTTGGGTGTCTATGAAGTATAATATGTTTGGTAGGCTATGGTATGCCGAGTATCTGGAAAAGAAGACGAGACGAGAGCGAACTTCATGAAAATGCATGTTGTTGTCGCACATGGCGTTATTATATAATATACATACTTAAACTCGTCTGTTAGTATATTTCACGCTATACCAGAACGGCTCGCTTTCCCAGTTGCTCGGTTTGATGTCGAAACCTTTTCATTTCATCCGCAAGATAAACTATTAATTAAATCAACAACCAAGGACGTTATGATTCTAGAGTCTCATGTCCTGACGTTGAAATATAAGCCATAGTATAGAAGCTACTTTATCCTGGCTCTCGTGATTCTTGGAACGTGCTTACAGATCTTAACATATGTACTTTTCACCGGAGTTTTTTGAAATCTCTGATTGGCCAAAATTAATTTTTTTTCTAGTTCTTTTATATTGTGATACTTTACCTTTCACGATAACCAGTTGTTTGTTCACTATCACAAAACATACTGCGTATTACGTACACTAACTATTACCTTTTAATATTTTGTCAATGGCGTTTACTGTCTTATTGATAGAACGACATAATAAAAACCTTTGTCCAAGAACTGGTATTGCCTGGTGGTCGAGTCTCAGTCTGCAGGACGAGGACTCGAAACCCATCAATGAACATTCTCTTCCTTTCAGTCATGGGAGTGTTATAATGTAACGGTCAATCCTACTATTCGCCACAGATTTGGTGTTGATTAGATATTTTACTCTAGGCTATCACTTCTAAATCAGTGGTACTTTTATAGACGCTAAATTTTGAGGTTTGTTTCCTCGCGGTGAACAGAGCGCAGATAGCCCATTATATAATTTGGCGCCAAAAAAGACCAACAACAACTAACTGTATTGTTGTCAACATTTATAAACATAACAACCATTTAAATGAGTTCTCTGTATTGTGTTTTAAAACCGAAATAAAGTTTTGTAAGCCAGTATTTACAAAGATAAGAACTTATAGACGCACTTTTGTTAGCGTGTGTATAAAAATAACAAATGTTTAAACTATTTTTGGTTGTGTGTTTATGAAACGTAAAGGCTTAAACCTATTTTTATCAGTTTCCTCTAAATTTTAATGAATGCCAAAATCTCAGCTGGCTGCAAATTAAAAGGACAAAAGTTCAATTTTCTGCTCATTGCGGTGGTTAGTTAATCAGACCCTTTACTACTTGCGCGAATTGTCTTAGCTTTTCTTACGTGGGTATTGTGAAGAAAACACTTTTACAGGCGTTACAAACAACAGCAAACGAACCTATAGAAACTATTATTGGGATTATGGCCTTCGTCATAAGCAACGATAAACAATCTTCTTTAGGGAAGATCGTAAGCTTCTTACAGACTGATAAAAAACGTAATTATTTATTTAATTGTGATTATGGTCTTCGTTATATGCCAGGATAAACAACCTTCTTTAGGGGAGACAATGGGCTTTGTATAGGCAGATTAAAAAAACGTAATTATTTATTTAAAAACAAATCACACGCTGAGTGCTTTCGCCTCTCAAACAAGATCGATAGGTCATCTAGGCTGATACGTCGTCAATAGTGTTTTTATTTTGGAGTAAATGTATTCACTAGGGGGCCATATTTTATTTAGAGATGGGTAGAAGATCGACTCATAGGATCAACAAAAATCTTAACTCAGAAGACGAAATCGATCAATTAACATTTTACTGACGTGAATTCAAAACTTGACGTGTTGTTCTTTTAATCTTATATATCAGAGATTACATTTTGTTTCAGAAGCGTCATAATTTTCCTGGACTCTATATGTATTATTACGTACCCTCGGACAGGCCTTTGTCCTAAACAAACATAACATTTCCTGAAAATAATGTAATACACGTTGCGATCTCTGTCGGAATGAAATAAAAATATCTAAATGAAGTGTTCGTGCATACAGTTATAGTCATTTCTCACACTATAATTAATTTCCCAGCCTATAGAGAATAACGAGTTTATGTACACTTTTCTTAACATAGACTGTAAGTGGTGTTTATGCTCTGGTTAACAATGCCATGAAACTCAAGTTATGCTCTGGTTAACAATGCCATGAGACTCAAGTTATGCTCTGCTTAACCATGCCATGAGACTCAAGCTATGTTTTGTTAACCATGCCATGAGACTCAAACTATGCTCTGGTTAACAATGCCATGAGACTCAAGCTATGTTCTGGTTAACAATGCCATGAGACTCAAGCTATGCTCTGGTTAACAATGCCATGAGACTCAAGTTATGCTCTGGTTAACCATGCCATGAGACTCAAACTATGTTCTGGTTAACAATGCCATGAGACTCAAGCTATGTTCTGGTTAACAATGCCATGAGATTCAAACTATGCTCTGGTTATCAATGCCATGAGACTCAAGCTATGTAGACACTGGAAGCCTTTAATTCCTGCTGAAAAAATTGTAAGTGAAATCGAAATCAGTTATCCTCATACGTTACATTTCCCATGAGATCATCATACGTTACATTTCCCATGATATCATCATACGTTACATTTCCCATGATATCATCATACGTTACATTTCCCATGATATCACCATACGTTACATTTCCCATGATATCATCATACGTTACATTTCTCATTATATCACCATACGTTACATTTCCCATGATATCACTATACGTTACATTTTCCATGATATGACCATACGTTACATTTTCCATAATATCACCGTACGCTATATTTCCCATGATATCACCGTACGTTGTATTTCCCATGATATTAAATGAAAACTAGAGGAATACAGAACTTCAAACTAATGCTTAAATCAGGACTGAGTAGTTTCTCTACTAGTCATCTATAACAGGAGTAACAAAAATATCTAAACAGTTGCAACAACCTTTCTGGGTAGCAGCCTTTCCTGTCATGGCATCTTCCCTGTGTTGAAGTTTCCAGCATTGAGCTCTCCTGTGCCCACGTTTGTGCCAGCAAAGTCCCTCAACTTCTCTGAAAGCTGCCCTTTTCTGGCTTTGAATTCTGATGGCTGTACCAACCTTGGTACCTCTGTGCTGGACTTGACGTAGAATTCGAATACAAGAGCTCTGGCCATTGCATCCTGCATAGTAGAGGAGTGTGCTTGCTTCACTTGTATCTTCAGTTGTGGACTGTCCAAGGCGTCTATAAACTGATCCCTCAGCAGCAGCTTGAGGACATCGGGTGGTGCAGTCGGGTAGACCTTGTGTGCCATACTTTCCGAATCCTGTGCCAACTCTTGCAGGCTCTTCCCATTAGCACGGACTCTAGTCCTAAACCTAGCCCCGTAGACTTTGGACTGATTTTGAGTTCCATACCTGATTTCTAGTGCAGCCACCAGTGCTCTATAGTTGTGCATGTCGTGTGCAGACAACTGTCCAAGTATTTCCAGTGGTTGTCCCTTCAGGCTTGTTGCCAGATATACTGCTTTCTGCTCCTCTGTCCATCCGCTCATCTCTGCCAGGAGCTCAAATTATGCTCTCTATGCTTCCCACGGTGCCTTCACATCGAATTCCTGTGGCTTCCTTCGTACCAGATCACCCCTATTACTGACACTCATGTCTGGAATGTGACTTCTGGCAGGGCTGAAGATGTCTGCATTAAGCTATAGCTGCGGGGTCTGGAAGGAGCTTCTTGTTGTCTGGGGCTGATTAGGTCCATGGTTAATATATCCTACCTGTGTAAAAGACAGTAAATCATCCTTTAATGTATTTAATTCATTTTGAAATTTACTAATTTCTTCCATTTGTACTTCTTGTTTCCTTTCTTGATCCAGTTGCCACTGGTGCTGGTTTTCTTGCTACTGCTGTAGTCTTTCTTTTTGTTTATTTTCTTTCTCCTCCAACCACTGCTATAGTCTTTCTTCTTGTTTATTTTCTTTCTCCTCCAACCACTGCTGTAGTCTCTCTTCTTGTTTATTTTCTTTCTTCTCCAACCACTGCTGTAGTCTTTCTTCTTGTTTATTTTCTTTCTCCTCCAACCACTGCTGTAGTTTCTCTTCTTGTTTATTTTCTTTCTTCTCCAACCACTGCTGTAGTCTTTCTTCTTGTTTATTTTCTTTCTCCTCCAACCACTGCTGTAGTCTCTCTTCTTGTTTATTTTCTTTCTTCTCCAACCACTGCTGTAGTCTTTCTTCTTGTTTATTTTCTTTCTCCTCCAACCACTGCTGTAGTCTCTCTTCTTGTTTATTTTCTTTCTTCTCCAACCACTGCTGTAGTCTTTCTTCTTGTTTATTT
>NW_013668758.1:61901-63439 GCF_000517525.1 Limulus polyphemus
ATATATAGGTAAAGGTTACGTGTTCTGTCGTTATATATATAGGTAAAGGTTACGTGTTTTGTCGTTATACAAACAGATAAGGGTTACGTTGATAAATGTTACGTGTTCTGACGTTATATATAGGTAAAGGTTACGTGTTCTGTCGTTATATATATAGGTAAAGGTTACGTGTTTTGTCGTTATACAAACAGATAAGGGTTACGTTGATAAATGTTACGTGTTCTGTCTTTATATATATAGGTAAAGGTTACGTGTTTTGTCGTTATATATAGGTAAAGGTTACGTGTTCTGTCGTTATAGAAAGTGATATAAGTTTTACACTCTGTCATTGTATACACTGTTATAATAATTATGTTAATGGTGTATGTTTTATGGTCTATGTTTTAATTGTTGTAAGGTGGTCTATCATTGGGACCGTTCGTTTCGGATTATCTGGTAAAAACTGCGAAGTCCAGTCTATGTTACAATAACGAATTAATTGAAGTAATTAAGGCTTATCAGCATGAACATCATAGCGACGTTTCACATTATCACCAGCTGATTAAAATGTTTCTATACAAAATCACCTTGATGTAATCGAGTCTTATCAGCATGAACATCATAGCGACGTTTCAATTTATCACCAGCTGATGCAAGTGTTTCTTTTCAAAATCATCTTGATGTAATACAGTCTTATCAGCATGAACATCATAGCGACGTTTCACTTTATCACCAGCTGATTCAACTTTTTTTTTTTTAAAAAAAAAGAAGAACCAAAAATAAATAAAAATAAAATAAACGACCAATTACTTTACAGAAGAAACAATTTTAATCAAATCCGACGTTTCGGTTTATGAATTTCTCAAGAATTACAGCGTCACATACAAATACAAACTGATAACCAAAAAGTACACATACAACAATTAGAAACTGACTTAACAATCATAATATCACGTGCTATCGCATGCACGTTAAAAGGAGCTAGAATGACTAAGCAACAGGAAATAGCAAATTATCTAACAAATGTAAACAAAAGGTAAAATAAAAAAAAAATGTTCATTACAAAGGTACAGAATTATTTCTGTTTATTTCAAGTTTATAAGATTGAATCCAGAGATACTCTTTTGAATTTACGATCAATGAAATTATTACATTTTGCTTAGAGCTTAATGTTAAATAGTCTTTTATGTATTGTACCAGATTCGTGGTGGCACGGATACATTCTTTAAAACGTTCTAGTACTGGACGACTGTTGGATACATGTCACTTCAGATATTACATTTGTATCAGCACAAGAATAATCCAGCCCATTGTTTCTATCAAGACAATTTTTCAACTTACAATAACTTTTCTTATTGAAAGCCTAATGAACGAGTAGATTTTTTTTAATGTAATTCCCGGGTTTTTTAAAACACGGATATTTAACCCGGGTTTTTTGACAGTTTTACGTACACGTTTAGTGAAGAGTTTGTTTTTTGAATTTCGCGCCAAGCTACACGAGGGATATCTGCGCTAGCCGTCCATAATTTAGCAGTGTAAGACTAGAGGGAAGGCAGCTA
>NW_013668758.1:63472-72273 GCF_000517525.1 Limulus polyphemus
ATTCGAACCCGCGACCCACAGATTGCGAGTAGAGCGCCCTAACCACCTGGCCATGCCGGGCCTTAGTGAAGAGCTCATCAACAAACGGTAGTTTCCAACTCTGCTTGCAAAAACCTATTTTAAAACTTCTGAAATATGGTTATTAGGGTAACCATAACAACGAACAAGTTGTCGTAAGTCCGAGTGTCGTATTAGATCTACTTAATACTTTTAATCTGATGATCTTAATAATATTTAAAAGTTCGATTTAAAATGTTTCACGTCATTATTAACACGTAGTTAGGACATAACTTTAAGAGAATTCTAGAAAACATCAATTGAAAAACTTGTTACACAACTCGAATACTAACACCATTTTGATAAATTCATTCATTGTTCGTTTAAAAAAAAATCTCTTTCACGAATGGATTGTCAATAAGTTAACATTCTGGTCTTTATATATTACAATAACAAGGAATTATTGTTTGTAATATTATATAATTCCAAAACTATACTTGTCGGGCGTGTTCTAGTAGATTGCATGCAGTACTACGAATCCGAAGATTCTTTGTTTGTGCCCCATGCCACATAAACGAGCTCCGTACTTTAGGCAGACGGGGCAATTTAAGAGTCACAATCAAACCCCACTATTCAGTTAGAGATGGCGGCTGGTGCCATTGACTTGCTACCCACCCTTCGCTTTATTCTATAAATTCGAAATTAGGGACAACTAACGTAGGTAATCCTTGGCTGATCTGCACATTGAAAATCGTTTTTGATAAAATTTACTTAATCATCTGTATATTTTCGGTAACACCAAATAGTTAATCCTCACTAGAAAATGTATGATTTGTTCATATGAAGTAGTTTCGATAAGAAATGTTTGTCCTTTTTAAAGTTTAATATATTTGCAATTGCTCACATCTGGTTAATTTATTGCTCTACATAGACATTACATTGAACCTATATTTTTAAAGTACAAAATGAAATGTTTCTAAAAAACACATTGTGCCACTAAAATTCAGCGGAAATGTTAGTCAAGTCGTGTTGCCAAGGGGACGAGTTTTGGGCTCATTACAGACTTTCATTTATTGGTTTGCTGATACACTTGAGTGAATCCTCCTCTGAAAGTTTTCTCCCTCTCTGACAGTTGTGTTTTCTAACTCGTTTCTTTGCTCGTATACAAACACAAAATTGGTGGAGTGGAAAACGCATCTCTTCATCTTTGTTCTTGAACACTAATAACATCTTTTGTTAGTTGATGTGTGGTCTAACAGACTTCTCCCTTCCAACAACACAGTAGCTTAGCCTTTCAGAGTATTATTTATTCCATGATAATATTCACCTTGGGCCACATTGTCCTTTAGAAGTATATTTACTGACTAGGTTCGAGATTTAACCTTATTAACATAATCATCGTATGGAAAATATTAATTTTACCAACTCCTCCATAATAATCATGGTATGGACAACAGTAATTTTTACCAACTCCACCATAATCATGGTATGGACAACATTAATTTTACCAACTCCACTATAATCATGGTATGGACAATATTAATTTTACCAACTCCACCATAATGATGATATGGACAACATTAATTTTACCAACTCCACTATAATCATGGTATGGACAACATTAATTTTACCAACTCCACCATAATGATGATATGGACAACATTAATTTTACCAACTCCACTATAATCATGGTATGAACAACATTAATTTTACCAACTCCACCATAATGATGATATGGACAACATTAATTTTACCAACTCTTCCATAATCATGGTATGGACAACATTAATTTTACCAGCTCCACCATAATCATGGTATGGACAACATTAATTTTACAAACTCTTCCATAATCATGGTATGGACAACATTAATTTTACCAACTCCACCATAATGATGATATGGACAACATTAATTTTACCAACTCCACCATAATCATGGTATGAACAACATTAATTTTACCAACTCCACCATAATGATGATATGGACAACATTAATTTTACCAACTCCACTATAATCATGGTATGGACAACATTAATTTTACAAACTCTTCCATAATCATGGTATGGACAACATTAATTTTACAAACTCTTCCATAATCATGGTATGGACAACATTAATTTTACCAACTCTTCCATAATCATGGTATGGACAACATTAATTTTTACCAACTCTTCCATAATCATGGTATGAAATCATTAATTTTACCAACTCTTCCATAATCATGGTATGGACAACATTAATTTTACCAACTCTTCCATAATCATGGTATGGACAACATTAATTTTACCAACTCCACTATAATCATGGTATGGACAACATTAATTTTGACCAACTCCACCATAATCATGGTATGGACAACATTAATTTTACCAAATCCACTACAATCATGGTATGAACAACATTAATTTTACCAACTCCACCATAATGATGATATGGACAACATTAATTTTACCAAATCCACTACAATCATGGTATGGACAACATTAATTTTACCAACTCCACCATAATCATGGTATGGACAACATTACTTTTACCAACTCCACCATAATCATGGTATGGACAACATTAATTTTACCAACTCCACTATAATCGTGGTATGGAGAACATTAATTTTAACAACTCCTCCATAATCATTGTGATTACAACATTGAATTAATTGTGGCTACGAGTGTTATAGTAAAAGTGCTGTTACTAAGAATGTTGTAATAAAGGTGCTATAATTAAGAGTGTTGTAGTAAAGGTGTTGTGATTGCTAAGCGTGTTGTTGTAAAGGTGGTGTGACTAAGAGGGTTGTAGTAAAAGTGTTGTGACTAAGAGTGTTGTAACTTAAGTTGCTTGACCACTGTAACCTACCAACTGGAATAAAAACAAATAACTTTTTGATTCTTCCGAGCCAATGCCCTAAATTGAAAATACGAATGTTATGTTATAATTATTCAAATAAAAACTCACAAACAAATTATTAAGTCTTTGTTCAATCCAAAAAAGTTTTATTCACCCTCCAGGTGTTTTTAATAAGTTTATTTTATTACCGTTGCGATTAGACTGGGGTTTTGGAACCGATAATTGGAGAAGTTTCGTTAATGATATGTAAGGTTTCACTTCAGGGAATCTGGTGAACTTCTAAAGAAATACAAAATTAATATGCTTTAATACTTCAACCAACATTCCGAAAATGCTTTGAAAAATATCAGAAAACAAGTTTATTGATAGAAGAAGAAGACATACTTGTGCTGCCAGTTTTTGATAGATGTGAACGTCTCAGTATTTTCACTGTTACAATGTATGATGTTGAGTTAAAGCTAAATTTTAATTTCAGATTTTTATTTAATACCTTCACAAATTCTCTATAGATGGCGCAACCAGCAAGTATAGAAGAGTGAGTGTTGTGTAGGCTAGTGAGACTTAACGTGGAATATCGGGAATCTGTAACTAATGAGTTTAAAAACTCTTCTTTATCTAAGTTTCCAAAACAACACCAGCAAAGGTCGTTAAAGGTCATAGCTCTCACTATTTAATACACAAGTAAAGAAAACGATTTTCAAAAATTTCCATCATCCTTACATAATAACACTGTTATTGTAGTAGAATGTACAAAAATAGGATACTTTATACTCAGTTGTGATTGATTAGTTATATATATATATATATATATATATATATTGCAATGTGTTAATTCTTGCCTGTGTTATTATGTAGAAATGATGCAAATGCCATCCCTTCTGTCTTGCTTGCATTGTTTTTGAAGGGTTGATATTAGCCATCCCTACATTTACTTCTTTTTAAAAAAGTATTTCTTTAGTTTTTTGTTTGTTTTTTAATGCAGTGTTTCAATAGACGTAGGAAGGTTGTATTTATAACCAAGTTCTAAATATAATGAGGTTCCAACTGTAATGTTTATCTATTATTGGTTAGTAGATCCTGTTTCACCCTTTGCATAAGCTTTTTGAAGGAACACAGATGTCTGTAAGAAAACTAACTTCAAGGGGTAATGATAACATTATTTACACTAGAATTATGATTTTTAAAATTACCACTAATTATTAATAATATTTATAAAAGCGGATACTCCGTTTGAAACTATGGGTTTTGAGTTATGATGTAATAAAAACGAAGCAGAAGAAATCAGAACAAGAAATTCAAACTTTTTGCTATGACAAACAACCAAGAAATTCTATTTCAGTTTTTTATGATAAAAGATGATACATACCTTTTGTCTCACGTTTTATAAATCCAGTATGTTTACAATCCAAATAAATTGTTTCGATCTAGAACTCACATATTTGTCGTTTAAATATAACATGCAAAGTTAGATATATAGTCTTAACTTCTTGAAGGTGTAATCATTTAAGAACATAACGAAATATCGGTATCGTACAACTTACAGTTTTTATCTGACAGTATCATATCCTGAAATATGTATGGATTGAATTAGTTTTCATAAAAGTTAGTGTACGATCTTTGTTATACTTCTGTTGTTACTTAGTGAAGTCAATCTGATTAGAATACGATGAAAGTTCTGTTCTACATAATTAAACATGTGACAATTATAACAAAGTTACAGAAAACGTTTATTAAAATAAAAGTCAATTATAACACACTGTCACTATCTACGTATTTACAATAACATATTGTTGCTGTATATTAGACGAAGATTTCAAATACTTTATGTTGAGGTCATTGACAATGGTCAGTTTTAATATATCTAACAGCAGTGATAAGTTTATTTGAAATCAAAGACAGGACAAAGGTTTTGTTCGCCTAAACATTTTTATCAGGATTTATTACACTGACAGTCAATATCATATTAATCATACATAGAACATACTAATTGTCTAAATATTTTGGGAACATTAATCACCATGTTGGTATCCCCCTTTTCAAAAAAATAAAATAAATAAATCACATGTATATGTTACAAACTTCGCAATTGTCTTTGTTAAGATTAAAAATACACCAGTCACATGACTAGATTTAATTATATTACAATCCCAGTAATTAATTTCGCTACAATTAAAAATAATAAAGGAATGACTTCATTTGTCCATAGATTTTCTATTAAAAGTTCACAAAACATTGAAACTAACTCGTAGACCATATGATCTTGAACTTGTTTTAAAATTTATCATGCGGTTACACCCATACACTTATGCTATGAACAAAAGATCTCATTGTCTAAATAGAAAAAAGAGGCTGCCATTATCTTAGGTGTCATCACATATTATTCTTTAAACAATGAGTTTACTAATATAGAAAATACTTTTAAAACAGAAAACTTATCATTTTCTATATATTATTTACTTTAAGTTTAAATCATACCATACAAATAAAACTCATAAACTTTGTAGCTATCATTTTATGTCATTGAAAGTCACTAAAATAGGAATAAAAGTCAAAGCTCTGTTTGAGTTCAGTAACATTTCAGCCCTCTATAGTTTCGCCCTCTAGTGCCACTTTGTTGAACTATGACGTCATGGCTTCCTAGCAGCGAGTCTCTAATGATGCGCTTTTTGGTGGCAATATTTAGAACTATGAACTCGTCATCTTCGATTGTTATCCTCTCCCTGCCCCCACCCCCCCTCCTGCCCTGAGGCAGCCAATCAGCGTAAGGCGGCATTCTTTGGACGGTAAAGTGCCACTCTTACTACTCTGCGCTGGTCCATAATACAAATCCAAAACTTGATTACTATAAGTCCCAACGTTTACCGCTGAAACATCAAGAGCAGGAAGTTACAGATAAAAATATTGTTTTTTGTTTTTATTGTTTAGCAAAAAGCTGTATAATGGGCTATCCGTGTTCCACCCACCACGGGTTATAGAAAGACAAATTACATCACTATAAGCCCTCAGAGTTACCGCTGAGCCACTAGGGGGCAGAAATAGGTTATAGTACCAAGAGCTTATATTATTACCAACTTCCAAGTTTTTACAGACTGTGTGAACAACAATTTGTTTCTCATAGCGTGTCTTTCGTTAGTAATGTAACCAGAGAAATTAAATTTTATTTAACCTTGTTTTTTAATTAGTATCACACACATTTTGTTTACTTTAGTTGAAATTATATATATATCAATATAGTTGCTTCAACATTAAATTTGGTAATTCATGTTTCTTTTTTGTTTTGTTCTGTAACCTTAGTTCTAAAATGCTGCATGATTTATGAATAATTTAATTACAGCGTTTCAAACAACACACCTGGGAACAGAATAGTTGCTAATGGTGACTGTTTCCTTAGTGATTAAACTTACAAAGATCGAAGTTTATTAAGGTGACGTGTTAGATATCTACTATAGAGGCCTGCCCAAGGCCTCTCACATTTTCCATTAATTCAAAACTTTGTGAATTTAAGTTTGAGTTGTCATGGAGAGTATGAAGTGTAATCATGCCAAGAAGGATCATCTTAACAGAACGTAAAGTACTTCCATTATGAGTTTCAAACTCAATCAGCAAATAGTTACCTTAGCTCAAAAAAAGACACTTCCAGTCTGTACGTGTGTTCAGAGTAACTTTAACAAGAAGGATCATCTTAACAGAACGTAAAGTACTTCCATTATGATGTTGAGAAGCTAATTTAAAACGTCTTAAATGTAAAACTGGTAAAGGTGAGTTACAGAAAGTTTCGCCAACTTAACTTGTGTGATTTGAACAATTCAGCTGGTCTAATAATGGAATGTTAACTTGCTGTTAATTCATGTTGACAACTTGTCGTTAATTGATTTTGACAGTTTAACTTATAATTTGCCGTTAACTGATGTTGACATGTTAACTTGCTGTTAATTCATGTTGGCAACTTAACTTGCCGTTAACTGATGTTGACAACTTAACTTGTCATTAATTCATGTTGACAACTTAACTTGCCGTCAACTTGTGTTGCCATGTTAACTTGCCGTTAATTTATTTTGACAGTTTAACTTACAACTTGCCTGTAACTGATGTTGACATGTTAACTTGTCGTTAATTCGTGTTGATAACAACTTGTCGTTAATTGATGTTGACAAGTTAACTTCCCTTGTGTTGAGAGATTAACTACTCGAAACATTATGAGACGTACTTTCAGATATTTTACGACAGTTTTAAAACTTATTTTATTTTGTTTGTAGTTGAAGCCACACAACGAAATATCTGTGCTGTTCTCACTACGAGTATAAGCCACACAATGAACTATCTGTGCTGTTCTCACTACGAGTATAGAAATCCGATTTTAGCGTTAAAAGTCCACACACTTACCGTTGAGCTATAAAGGAAGGGACACTTATTTAGTGTTTTAACGTATTTCAAGCAGCTTTTAAAAATAGGATCATTTACTAAATAGATTAAAATGTCTATATTGCGTCTTTTCCTCTCCCGGTGGTTGTGCTTATAAGAGGATTTGATTTCTGTTCAGATATCCCGTCGTGCAGCTTTGGGCTTAAACAAACTTACATTGTGTCAAGAACAATACATCAACTGTAATAACTTATCAAATATAATAGCTGGGTTAGAACATTTAAAACTACGTTATCGGTTATATTCATAAAATTCACAGATATTTTCTTCTTGGAGAAAGTATTTATAGTATTCTCTGAAAACAAAACTACGTTTTATACGTGCTAATCAAGAACAATTCTGTATAAGTTGGACTTCTTTATTATCTGTAATAGTAAAATCGAACATCACGTCACGTGGTTTCGTAAAAATAAGCAGTATTCATTTAACACCCCTTCAACTAAGGTTAAATTCTCGTGAGAACTCATAAAAGGTGTATTTTATCAGGAAAATCGATTTAAAGGAAAGGACGGTAAAAAACCCAACAAAACTCAGATCTTCCTTTAGTGAGTAGGAAATGTTTTAAATAAATGTATATAACAACTTAAAACCCAACAAAACTCAGATCTTCCTTTAGTGAGTAGGAAATGTTTTAAATAAATGCATATAAAAACTTAAAACCCAACTTTATTAAAGCCAAGAACAGCACATACGAAAGAAGAAGAAAATTGAAAACTGCGTTGTTACTTCTAGAAACGTGTACCGAGTCCGGAGAATTGTTGACCGAGCATTTCTGCATTATTCATCCGGAATTTGTGAGTTTTTTTCGGCCACAGTTACAGTCTGAAAGCCGCCTGATCAATATTTCATTCGTGATTATTCCGATGCCTGCAGCTAGCGATGGAAAGTTAATAACGAGAGAGAAAAATATAGTGTTCTTATACAGTGTTATACATTGGCTAAGTATCCGAATGGGAGATGAGTATCTTCTTCATATTTATTTCTAAGCCGTTTTCAAGACTTCACAATATCGGCAAAGTTGCTCATACACTATTCAAATACTGGAGGGTGACAAAATATTAATGGTGTTTTTCAATCATAAAACTAGCAAGTCCAAACGTATATATACAAACTATCCGAGGACGGTAACTCGAGCTGTTAAAAGATATAATACGGTTTCAAAATCTCCAACATTGGTCTTCAATAGAGTACTGAAAACAAATCTACGTACGAATCAACGTGCTTGGCTGAGAAGTGATTCCTTACTTCATTTTATGATAATGAAAATAAACTTTAGGAACAGCTTTTTCTGTGATTGGCAGAACCCATTTTCTGAGGTTCTAGGAATTGAGAAGTTACGCGACTTTCGAACTCGCGGGAATTGCCATAAAACACCTTTAACTTCCTTAGGAACATTAATCATAAAAAAAATAAACATTAAATAAAATATTTCTCTGCCCTGTTTCTCTACTATATAACGTTTGTTAAAACTGTAATGATTATAGTCATATAACGTTCTATTTAGCAATACGTGACATCACTACTCTGTTTCTTTACAT
>NW_013668758.1:73174-76537 GCF_000517525.1 Limulus polyphemus
ATGTCACCGTAGGGCATTATGGGAAGGAATGCTAGCTTACTTGCCACCGTAGGGCATTATGGGAAGGAATGCTAGCTTACTTGCCACCGTAGGGCATTATGGGAAGGAATGCTAGCTTACTTGTCACCGTAGGGCATTATGAGAAGAAATGCTATCATACTTGCTACCGTAGGGCATTATGGGAAGGAATGCTAGCTTACTTGTCACAGTAGGGCATTATAGGAAGGAATGCTAGCTTACTTGTCACAGTAGGGCATTATAGGAAGGAATGCTAGCTTACTTGTCACCGTAGGGCATTATGGGAAGAAATGCTAGTTTACTTGTCACCGTAGGGCATTATGGGAAGGAATGCTAGCTTACTTGCCACCGTAGGGCATTATGGGAAGGAATGCTAGCTTACTTGCCACCGTAGGGCATTCATTTCATGTGGGAAACAATTAAACAGACATCCTACATGTATTTTACAATTTTCAGCGTGGTTTGTCTGTTTCAATTATCAAGATTTTGACCCTGTGTACTTTATCAGTAATTTCGTATTTACTGATTCATTAGATTTTTTTGCCCCTGTGTAATTTATCAGAAGTTTCTTATTTACTGATTCATTTGATTTTTGACCCTGTGTAGTTTATCAGTAGTTTCTTATTTACTGATTCATTAGATTTTTTTGCCCCTGTGTAATTTATCAGTAATTTCTTATTTACTGATTCATTTGATTTTTGATCCTGGGTAACTTCTCAGTAGTTTCTAAGTTTAGTTTCTTTGCCCTATTTCTTATATAAAGTATGAATATTTTACGGTTTATATATATTTTCCAACGTTTTAGCTATCTATTTATTATCGTATTTTTTACTTGTAATACATATCTGTGCTTCTAAATATAATTTTTTTAAAGTCGCATTGGTATCAATTTTTCATATCGTGTGACTGACGTCATCAAAGCGTAGTATAACATACATTTGTTCCCCTGTACATCCAATCGTTCACAGCTAAATGTAATTAACAGTAATACAGTTTAAAGTCACACTTCAGAGATCTTAAGTCTTCGAGTGGCTTAACGATGAAAACAATGGATGTCTAAATTGTACATAAAATATATACTAGAAGATACAAGAAAGAAGCACTGGAATAAAATATTGGAAGTACTCTTATGATTAGTTTGAACATTTGAATACCTTACTCATACGATCAATACCACAATGTCCATCTTCATTGACTGCTATAATTATTTACTAAAACTTTATCTACCTATTTACAGTCTGTGTTAATTACTTAATAGCTGCGCAGTAAATACCACGCTCACTATCTCTTTAGTCACTATCACTTAATAATCACGCAGTGAATAAAACTTTACTTAATTCTCTAAAAATCTCTACAAATGTGTTTGTTTGTTTTTGAATTTCGCACAAAGCTACACGAGGGCTATCTGCGCTAGTCGTCCCTAATTTAGCATTATAAGACTAGAGGGAAGGCAGCTAGTCATCACCACCCACCGCCAACTCTTGGGCTACTCTTTTACCAACGAATAGTGGGATTGACCGTCACTTTATAACGCCCCCACGGCTGAAAGAGCGAGCATATTTGGTGTGACTCTCCATTGCGAGTCGAGCGCCATAACCACCTGGCCATGCCAGGCCGCTACAAATGTGTTAAAAAAATGTAGGTGATCAAACCACTTATTTGATTATTTTAGAATTTTTATGAACATTTTTGTTTTGTTTTAATTGATAAACTAGCAGCTTTACCCGGCGTTGCTCGAGTTTTCGAAATACAAACAAACAAAAACCTTACTCTTACAGTTCCCCTTTCCATATTTCGATAGGTAAAAAATATTTTGCGAATTTATGAACAAACAAAACAAAAAACAACAACCATAAGTTTGATTTTTGAAAATAAACTACGAACCTGTTTTAAATCAGTGCTTCCTTATGAACGATGTTTTTGTTTTTCCTTCATGGCAAGGATTAATAGGCCCTTATGGAGAATATTTAGGTTATCTTACACATGTATGAGTACTCGTTCTGATGAACAGGATAAGCGCATCTCCATTCCTCCCATCCCTCCTCAAATATTAAACTTTCAAACGTAAATATTGTTACGTATCCGCTTGTTTGTTAATTTCCTCTATAAATACTTTCCGAGAAACTTAAACGATACAAGTCCTTTCTTAATTAAAACTAGTTTATTCTTTCTCGATACAAGTTTTAGTAATACACAGAGTTTCCACAGTCACTTTAACTTAACTACTTTTATAAACACACGTTATAATTCACAGCAATTTACACACTTTACTTACGGTGCATACTCTATCCTCAATCTATCTGCCCTTATATACTAAAAAAGAGAGCTCGATAAGTTACGATCCTTCTAGAAACTCTAGCAAGCATGCTCCCAGCTTCGCGTGACTTCCGCTGTCGTAATACTGCCCCTTCCTTAGTAGTGTTCGTCCCGAACAATAGCAATTTACATTAAACCAATATATAATTAACAATAACTTGATTAAATTTACAGAATTTACAAACACAAAATTAAAATTCAACAAAGTATCTTAATTTTACAGGACGTATCTCCTTTCGTACTGGTCTCTGTCTCGTTGGCTTCTGCTTCACGTGGGGTTCGTCTGCTCTATCAGGAAATGTCCTATCATCGGTAACAGTCACATCAGTGGTAGTAACTTCATTAACGGCTTCACTATTTTCCTTCTCAAAACCGGTTAAAGTTTCTTCTTCGACTGTGCCTTTTCAGGTGACACATCTTCAGCAGCGTCATTTGTTCCATTGTTCATTTCGTTCCAACTGAAATGTCCTAGACCGTGATAACGCCAAAGCCTGTTGGCATGCACCACCTTTGCCTTACCTCGCCGACCACATTTTATTTGGAAAGTCACGTCTGAGAGACGATCCACTATGTCATATGGGCCTTCCCATGGAGAAGACAACTTAAAAGAATTCCCTTTGGTCTTCCTAGGATTATACAACAACACCTTGTCTCCTGGTACAAAGCTGACTTTAGGAGATCTCTTATCATAACGTAGCTTCATGGAATCAGCCGACGTTTTTAAGTTCGAACGCACTTCATGATGAATATCATCCATCCTTTCAGATAACACATTCACGAACTCTGACACATTTTCAGGCAACTCTTCTTAAGGTGGGCGTCCTGTTAACAGATCCATTGACAACCGAAGTTCCCGACGAAACATTAACGTTGTTGGAGTGTATCCAGTGGCTTCATGCTCAGCTGTTCTATAGGCCATCAACAGTGGAGGAAGTAAAACATCCCAATAAACTTGGCGGTTATTACAAAACTTTGCCAATTCCTGTCCCAGTGTCCAATTGTAATTTTCTACCAGCCCATCAGATTTTT
>NW_013668758.1:77462-80227 GCF_000517525.1 Limulus polyphemus
CGTGTTACCAGCGTCACGTGACTTCCGCTGTCGTAACATTACACAAGTGATACCTGTGAATAACCATCCCTAACTGATAGATTAGAATAAAGGCAGCTAGTTAACAGCGCCCATCGCAAATTGTCGAGCTACTCTTGTCAGACTGAATATGGATTCTGATTGTCACTCTTATAGCACATTCACGGACGCAAAAGTGTTCGGAGACAAGAACTCTGAACCTTAAGGTCCGAAAGTTCTAGCCACTGGGCCATTCTCGGAATATCGAAACACCGTTTCAACAGCTTGTTAAATTAACAATTTTTGTACAAACCTTGTAGCTTCTCTTTATGAAGCAGAACGTGTTTAGTGTTATCGTTGTGTTATTATTTGATATATCTATGTTCTTCTTCAAATATTCTGAACGTAAATTAATGAGCTTCGTTCATACGTATGTGCTACTACTAGGGTCGGTTTCCTTGTTATTCTATCATAATTATACTCATCTCCACAACATTATTCTATATACACGCCTTTACTAAGAGCTTTTTTAACTGAATGACAAAGAATAACTTTTCGTGGTTTACAATGGCGTTGAGACCTAAAGTCCAATGCAATATTAGGGTAGACAAAGAAGAAGGTAGAATTTTTAAAGTGAATAGAAATAGTTAGGAAATATGTACATTTTTGAATTAACATAAGAGACGTAGTTTTATGAAGAAACATAAGAGAAACAGGTTTTAAGATAATAAACCAGTCATAATATTACAATCTACGAGAAGATGCAGAGAATTATGATGTAAGGAATAGATAAAACACATATGTTGGCCTGAAATTTCAGTTGTTCAGCACCCACGATGATGTTGAAAATATACAACTAGCATGTGGTGTCAGTTGTTGAGTATCTGGAGAGGGTAAAAACATCATCCATTGAAAAGCCGTAAAATTAATATTTCAAAATCTTTTAAATATTATTCATTCTTTTGAAAGAAATGACGTCACTAAAAATAAGTTGAGTTGCAGACACATTTTCTCCATCATCCATTAATCTTGACAGATTCTTTACAATATGTTTATTTTCACCTTCGATAATCTACACAGATTCTTTACCATGTTTAAATCCATCTTCTATTCACCTTGAAAAATTCTTTATCATATGTCTAAATCTACCTTCTATTCATCTTGACAGTATCTTTACCACATGTTTAAGTTCACCTTCCATTTATCTTGACAGCATCTTTATCATATGCCTAAATCCAGCTTCCATTAATCTTGACAGATTCTTTACCATATGTTTAAGTCTACCTTCCATTCATATTGAAAGATTCTTTACCATATGTTTAAGTCCACCTTCCATTCATCTTGACAGAACCTTTACCATATGTTTAAGTCTACCTTCCATTTATCTTGACAGATTCTTTACCATATGTTTAAGTCTACCTTCCATTCATATTCAAAGATTCTTTACCATATGTTTAAGTCCACCTTCCATTCATCTTGACAACACCTTTACCATATGTTTAAGTCTACCTTCCATTCATCTTGACAGATCCTTTACTATATGTTTAGGTCTACCTTCCATTCATCTTGACAGATCGTTTACCATATGTTTAGGTCTACCTTCCATTCATCTCCACAGATCGTTTACCATATGTTTAAGTATACCTTCCTTTCATCTTGACAGGTTCTTAACATATGTTTAAGTCTATCTTCCATTTATTTTTGACAGATTCTTTACCATATGCTTAAGTATAATTTCCATTCATCTTGACAGATCCTTTACCATATGTTTAAGTCTACCTAAGATTCATCTTGACAGATCCTTTACCATATGTTTCAGTCTACCTTCCATTCGTCATGACAGATTCTCTACCATATTTTTAAACTCACAATCCATTTATCTTGACATCATCTTTACCATATGTTTAAGTCTACGTTCCATTCAACATGAAATGTTCTTTACCATATGTTTAAGTCTACGTTCCATTCAACATGAAATGTTCTTTACCATATGTTTAAGTCTACCTTCCTTTCACCTTGACAGGTTCTTAACATATGTTTAAGTCTACCTTCCATTTATTTTGACAGCATCTTTATCATATATTTAAGTCTATCTTCGATTCATATTGACAGATTCTTTACAATATGTTTAAATCTACCTTTCATTTATCTTGACAGATTATTTACCATATGTTTAAGTCTACTTTCCATTCATCTTGACAGATTATTTATTATATGTTTAAATCTACCTTCCATTCATCTTGACAGATCCTTTACCATGTGTGTAAGTCTACCTTCAATTCATCTTGACAGATCCTTTACCATATGTTTAAGTTCACGTTCCATTTATATTGACAGCATCTTTACCATATGTTTAAATTCACCTTTCATTTTCTTGGCAAAATCTTTACCATATGTTTAAATCCACCTTTCATTATTTTGACAGATTCTTTACCATTGGTTGAAATCTACCTTTCATTCACCTTGAGAGATTCTTTACCATATGATTAAATCTATCTTTCATTCATCTTGACAGATTCTTTACAATATGTTTAAATCCATCTTCTATTCATTTGAAAGATTCTTTATCATATGTTGAAATCTACCTTTCATTCATCTTGACAGATTATTTACAATATGTTTAAATCCACCTTCCATTAATCTTCAAAGATTCTTTACCATATTTAAATCCATCTTCTATTCATTTGAAAGATTCTATATCATATGTTGAAATCTACCTTTCATTCATCTTGACAGATTATTTACAATACGTTTAAGTTCACCTTCCA
>NW_013668758.1:80825-82913 GCF_000517525.1 Limulus polyphemus
TTCATTTGAAAGATTCTATATCATATGTTGAAATCTACCTTTCATTCACCTTGAAAGATTCTTTACCATATATTCAAATCTATCTTTCATTCATCTTGACAGATTCTTTAAAATATTTAAATCCATCTTCTATTCATTTGAAAGATTCTATATCATATGTTGAAATCTACCTTTCATTCACCTTGAAAGATTCTTTACCATATATTTAAATCTATCTTTCATTCATCTTGACAGATTCTTTACAATATGTTTAAATCCACCTTCCATTAATCTTCAAAGATTACTTTACAATATGTTAAATCCATCTTCTATTCATTTGAAAGATTCTTTATCATATGTTGAAATCTACCTTTCATTCATCTTGACAGATTATTTACAATATGTTTAAGTTCACCTTCCATTTATCTTGACAGCATCTTTACCATTTGTTGAAATCCACCCTCCATTCATCTTGAGAGATTCTTTACCATATGTTTAAGTCCACCTTCCGTTAATATCCACAGATTCTTAACCATGTTTAAATCCATCTTCTGTATAATCTTGAAAGATTCTTTATCATATGCTTAAATCTACCTTCTATTCATCTTGACAGCTTTTTTACCATATGTTTAAGTTCACCTTCCAGTTAACTTGATAGTATCTTTACCATATGTTTAAATCCACCTTTCATTCATCTTCACAGATTTTTTACTCTATGTTTAAGTCTACATTCCATTCATATTGACAGATTATTTACCATATGTTTAAGTCCACCTTCCATTCATCTTGGAAGATTTTTTACCATATGTTTAAGTCCACCTTCCATTCATCTTGACATATTCTTTACCATATGATTAAGTTTACCTTCCATTCATCTTGACAGCATCTTTACCATATGATTAAGTACAGCTTCCATTCATCTTGAGGGAGTCCTTACGATCTATTTAAGTCTACATTCTATTCATCTTGACAGAGTCTTTACCATATTTTTAAATCCACCTTCCATTCATCTTGACATATTCTTTACCATATGATTAAGTTTACCTTCCATTCATCTTGATGGAGTCCTTACGATATATTTAATTTTACTTCCATTCATCTTGACAGATTCTTTACCATTTATTTAAATTCACCTTCTATTTATCTTGAAAGATTCTTTGCCATATGTTAAGTCTACCTTCCATTCATCTTGACAGATTCCTTACCATATATTTAGGTCTACCTTCCATTCATCTTCACAGATTCTTTACCATATGTTTAAATCCACATTTTATTTATCTAGACAGATTCTTTACCTTATGTTTAAGTCCACCTTCCATTCATCTTGACAGATTCTTTACCATTGATTTAAATTCACCTTCCATTTATCTTGACAGCATCTTTACCTTATGATTGAGTTTACCTACCATTCATCTTGACAGCATCTTTACCATATGATTAAGTCCAGCTTCCATTGATCTTGACGGAGTCCTTACGATATGTTTGAGTCTACCTTCCATTCATCTTGATATATTCTTTACTATATGTTAAAGTCTATCTTCCATTCATCTTGCAAGATTCGTTACCATATGTTGAAATCTACGTTTCATTCATCTTGACAGATTATTTACAATATGTTTAAGTTCACCTTCCATTTATCTTGACAGCATCTTTACCATTTGTTTAAATCCACCCTCCATTCATCTTGAGAGATTCTTTACCATATGTTTAAGTCCACCTACCATTAATCTCCACAGATTCGTAACCATGTTTAAATCCATCTTCTGTTAATCTTGAAAGATTCTTTATCATATGCTTAAATCTACCTTCTATTCATCTTGACAGCTACTTTACCATATGTTTCAATCCACCTTTCATTCATCTTGACAGATTCTTTACCATATATTTAAATCTACATTTTATTTATCTAGACAGATTCTTTACCATATGTTTCAATCCACCTTCTATTCATCTTGACATATTCTTTACCATATGTTTAAGTTTACCTTCCATTTATCTTGACATCATCTTTACCATATGATTAAGTCTACCTTCCATTCATCTTGACGGAGTCTTTACCATATGATTAAGTCTACCTTCCATTTATCTTGACGGAGTCTTTACGATATG
>NW_013668758.1:82923-88717 GCF_000517525.1 Limulus polyphemus
CATTTTATTTATCTAGACAGATTCTTTACCATATGTTTCAATCCACCTTCTATTCATCTTGACATATTCTTTACCATATGTTTAAGTTTACCTTCCATTTATCTTGACAGCATCTTTACCATTTGTTTAAATCTACCCTCCATTCATCTTGACAGATTCTTTACCATATGTTTATATCTACATTTTATTTATCTAGAAAGATTCTTTACCATATGTTTCAATCCACCTTTCATTCATCTTGACAGATTATTTACCATACGTTTAAATTCACCTTCTATTCATCTTGACCGAATCTTTATCATTTAAATAAATTCATCTTCTATTCATCTTGAAAGATTCTTTACCATATGTTTCAATCCACCTTTCATTCATCTTGACATATTCTTTACCATATATTTAAATCCACATTTTATTTATCTAGACAGATTCTTTACCATATGTTTCAATCCACCTTCTATTCATCTTGACATATTCTTTACCATATGTTTAAGTTTACCTTCCATTTATCTTGACAGCATCTTTACCATTTGTTTAAATCTACCCTCCATTCATCTTGACAGATTCTTTACCATATGTTTATATCTACATTTTATTTATCTAGACAGATTCTTTACCATATGTTTCAATCCACCTTTCATTCATCTTGACATATTCTTTACCATATATTTAAATCCACTTTTTATTAATCCAGACAGATTATTTACCATATGTTTAAATCCACCTTCTATTCATCTTGACATATTCTTTACCATATGTTTCAATCCACCTCCTATTCATCTTGACAGATTCTTTACCATATGTTTAAGTTCACCATCTATTCTTCATGAAAAATTCTTTATCATATGTTTAAATCCACATTTTATTCATCTTGACAGATTTTTACCATATGCTTAAATTTAACTTCCATTCAACTTGACAGATTCTTTACTATATGTTTAATTCTACCTTCCATTTATCTTGACATATTCTTTAATATATGTTTAAATCAACCTCTTATTCAACTTGACAGATTTTTTACCTTATGTTTATGGCTATCTTCGATTTATTTTGACAGATTCGTTTCCATATTTTTAAGTCTACCTTCTGTTTATTTTGATGTATTATTTACCACATGTTTTAATACACCTACAGTGATTTTGACAGATCCTTTACCATATCTTTAAGTCTACATTCCGTTCCTCTTGACAGATTCCTTACCATTTATTTAAATTCACCTTCTACTCATCTTGAAAGATTCTTTACCATATGTTTCAATCCACCTTTCATTCATCTTGACATATTCTTTACTATATGTTTAAGTCTAACTTCCATTAGTCCTGACAGATTCTTTACCGTATGTTAAGTCTACCTTCCATTCATCTTGACAGAATCTTTACCATATGTTTAAGTTCACCATCTACTCTTCATGAAAGATTCTTTATCATATGTTTAAATCCACCTTCTATTCATCTTGACGGATTATTTACCATATTTTTAAGTCCAGCTTATATTCATCTTGACAGATTCTTTACCATATGTTTAAGTCTACCTTTTATTCATCTTGATAGATTATTTACCATCTGTTTAAGTATACCTTCCATTCATATTGACAGATCATTTAACATATGTTTGAGTCTGACTTCCCTTCATTTTCACCAAGCTCATCTGTTTCCATGTTCTGAACTTTCATCTTTTTGAATTACTGTGAAAAGTAGAAACATAAATAGATCATTAACATTTCCTTCCAAGCAACAGTAACATTTGTATAGATTTTTTAATATAAAAGTATGCTATTCTACATGTGTCTTAAAAATTTGTTAGTGACTTATAAATAAAAAGTTAAAATAGTTGTTGAGAGTCGATTCGATAGGTATGACCTTTTTCCAGCTACAAATATATCTCGTAAGAAAAAAATTTGTTTGAGATCGTGTTCTCTGGACTCGACCACAAACCAAGGCGTCAGTCTGACAAGAGTGATCAGGGTGATAAATGGTAAGTTATTACATAGCAGGTTTTGGATCCACCTTTTGGTCAGCCGTAGTTGTCACTTGCCAATACTTCATTTATCACTAACACCAGGCCGGAATGTGAGGAACCTCTAACTGTCGGTTCGGATGTTGTACTTCATGTTGTGTGCTTCAATACTGATTTGGTTTATGTTCTTACATTCGTTGTAAGATATAAACGAAGTTCGAGAGAGTCACTGTTTTTACAGCTTCCATAGATCAGCTAAACAATGCTTTAACCTTCGTAGTTTTGTTCCTTCTTATTTTTTAGAATGAGAAATTTAAACATTGTGTCTTTGCTTGTTTGTTAAGCACAAAGTTGAACAATAAGCTATCTGTGCTAAAAATATTGCAGGAATCCCACCCCGAATTTCAGCTTAATATATTGGAACACCTATATTAATTTGTTTTAAGAATAGGTCAATACTTAGGCTGTACATTAAACCTCATATCTGCCAAAAGCAACTTTATAAACATAAGAAAAGAAATTAATTTCTTTAAATCCTTCTCGATGTGTAATAGAGCTTTAACAGACTTTCTAGATTTTCTCTAACAGTAACCCAATCCAATGAGATTTAATCTTTCGAGCGAACTTCTCACATGAAGTTAAAAAGTCTTTAATTAATTATGACGTAACCCTCAAAGTTGTTTCGTGTATAAATATGTTAAAGTTAGCGAGTTAACTGGTCCAGCTTAATTGAAGACGAAAGCACTTAGTACTCACCTTGATATATTAATCTGTTATCCTTGCTGTGTTTTCCCTGTGAATAATTAATCAGGACAGAGTAAATGACATCCTGGTTTTAATCACATTAACAGAGCACGTGGTGTAGTGCGAGTCACAAAGCTTTAACTAAACAAGTAGCGCCCCTTAGCGGTTTCTATAAAAACAACTAGTTCGGTGTGTATAGTGCACAAAGGTATAATACAAAGTTCAGTACTAATAGCGTTGTTCCATGTAGCTGAATATAGAAGCTTTTACCCTGAACTGAAAATTGACGTTATAAGATGTGGCAGTGCTCCTATTTCTTACCTTCTGCATTTTACAGTTAAATACATAGGTTATAATCGATTCACATCTTCGTAAGTGTAGCAGATATAGGAGTGATATTATAAAAAAAATGTTTGGCCTTTTTTTTTTTCTAAGGTCAGTTTTAGCAATGTAATCGATATGTGGATTATTTTATATGTTCTCATGTTCTTCTCCTTCATCTACAGCCGACGTTTCGGACTATGATAATAAATTCAGCATTCAGTTTGAAATGTCGTTCAAACCAAACGAAGCCATAAAACATGCTTCACGTGAGCTCGATTTATTTGTTATTGTGGAGAACTTTCAAACTAAACAAAGGACTAGGCCCGGCATGGTCAGGTGGTTAGGGTCGTGGATCCGAATCCCGTCCACGAAACATGCTCGCCCTTTCAGCTGCGGGGAATTATAATGTGATGGTCATTCCCACTATTCGTTGGTAAAAGAGTAGCCCAAGAGTTAGTGGTGGGTGGTGATGACTAGCTGCCTTCCCTCTAATATTTCACTGCTAAATTAGGAACGGCTAGCACAGATAGCCCTCGTGTAGCTTTTCGCGAAATTCAAAACAAACTAACTAACGCAGTGGTGTGTCATCGCAGGTGCAAGACGAGGCGTCACGAACGACATTGTTAGCACCTATAAAACAAAACTGATAAAAAGTGAAACGTATAACCAAAGGACACAATATTTTTAAAAAAAAGAGCCTACATTATTTTCAATGGAAGCAGACGGTAACAACAACAGTCAATTCAGAGCAACGGTCTCATCCACGAGAAAGAGAACCATCCCACCCATCGCGATGAAACTGGGCATATCTCCTGGTACCACTAACAAGATGAAAAATGAAGACTTGAAGTTGTCTAAAAGCGACACGCTTACAGATACACCTCAAATCAATGGCTATTTTCATGAAGAAAGATTGCAGAAGAAATTGGAATCACAGCAACCTTACTCTACCACGTACATGTGAAGTCTTCCAATGCATTCACGTGCCTTTTGTCTGCGTAATAGAAACCACGTTCCCGCCTGCCGTAGTGAAAAGGTTTGTCAAACTGTGTGGTCTAAGACTATTCAAAACATTCTTGAAAGAAGATTGTTACAGTGGAAATATTCTAAACATTCTTGAAAGAAGATCGTTACAGTGGAAATATTCTAAACATTCTTGAAAGAAGATTGTTGCAGTGGAAATATTCTAAACATTCTTGAAAGAAGATTTTTGCAGTGGAAATATTCTAAACATTCTTGAAAGAAGATTGTTGCAGTAGAAATATTCTAAACATTCTTGAAAGAAGATTGTTGCAGTGGAAATATTCTCAACATTCTTGAAAGAAGATTGTTGCAGTGGAAATATTCTCAACATTCTTGAAAGAAGATTGTTGCAGTGGAAATATTCTCAACATTCTTGAAAGAAGATTGTTGCAGTGGAAATATTCTCAACATTCTTGAAAGAAGAGTGTTGCAGTGGAAATATTCTAAACATTCTTGACAGAAGATTGTTGCAGTGGAAATAGCGATGTCGGACAACAGTGCGTAACCGTGGTCATCCGACTGAGCACAATTAATGGAAGAGGATTACTCTAGGCCTGAAGCATCGTTGTTATATAGTGCGATTAACTTCAATACATGATACTTCTTTTAAACCTCATCATATATGTATTGTTCATATGAAGTTACCGAGGCCACAATATTATATCCATATCGTCTTTTCCTGTCTGATAAAACACTTTCATTGATGTAACATACCGGTGTATAACATACAAATTGTTCTGGTTCATGCAAGGTAATCATAGCTAAACTGTTTATAGCAATAAAAAGGCTTAATGAATCGGTTAGGTTGAATCTTTAAATAAACACAGGGCTAGTCAATCGGTTAATTTGCATCTTTAAATAAACACAGGGCTAGCCAATCGGTTAAGTTGCATCTTTAAATAAACACAGAGTTAGCCAATCGGTTAAGTTGCATCTTTAAATAAACACAGAGTTAGCCAATCGGTTAAGTTGCATCTTTACATAAACACAGGGCGAGCTAATCGGTTAAATTGTATATGCACATAAACACAGGGCTAGCCAATCGGTTAAATTGTATATGCACATAAGGACAGGGTTAGCCAATCGGTTAAACTGAGCTAACAAACTCATTGTATACTCATTAACTCAGTGCTTCACTCATTCTGCTATTTATAATGTTCTAGTTTCCACCATACTACATTAAATTTATAAGTTATTACATCATCATCATGGCATAATGAGCTCCCTCTACCAAATAAACATATAGATTAAATTAATAAAACTATAATTTACATTGCTGCTAATTTGTTTTTTACTTTCATGTGAAAATTCTAACTAATCAATATTGATTATTCTCTTTTGTTGTTTGAAAATTCTGATTAAGCGACACAAAGTAGTACCATTAAATACTGAGATTCTAATTAATTAATATTTCATAATACTTTATGTTAGCTCTTTGCGAGGTTTTGGCGTGTTCTAGCAAGTCGTTCTTACTTTGTTCACTGCGAATCGAATGAAATGTTTATACAGGATATTCTATAGACTTGACAAACAACTTCAGGAGAAGATAGAAGGTAACTTGACATACAACTGTCGGAGAAGATAGAGGGTAACTTGACAAACAACTTGAGGAGAAGATAGAAGGAAACTTGACAAACCACTCCAGGAGAAGTTAGAAGGTAACTCGACATACAACTTCAGGAGAAGATAGAAGGGAACTTGACAAACAACTTAGGAGAAGATAGAAGGGAACTTGACAAATAACATAATG
>NW_013668758.1:89496-96403 GCF_000517525.1 Limulus polyphemus
TTGACATATTCTTCACGATATGTTTAATTCTACATTCCATTCCTCTTGACAGATTCCTTACCATTTATTTAAATTCACCTTCTACTCATCTTGAAAGATTTTTTACCATATGTTTAAGTCTAACTTCCAATAATATTAACAGGTTATTTTCCATATGTTTAAGTATACCTTCCATTCATTTTGACAGAATCTTTACCATATTTTTAAATCCACAATTTATTCATCTTGAAAGATTCTTTACCATATGTTTAAGTCTAACTTCCAATAATATTAACAGGTTATTTTCCATATGTTTAAGTATACCTTCCATTCATCTTGACAGAATCTTTACCATATTTTTAAATCCACAATTTATTCATCTAGACATATTCTTTATCATATGTTTCAATCCACCTTTCATTCATCTTGACATATTTTTCATGATATGTTGAAGTCTACTTTCCATTCATCTTGATATATTCCTTACTATATGTTGAAGTTTACCTTCCATGTAAATATACCCAAACTACATTCTCACCTTGAGACAACACGACAAGTTAAACATGATGCATGTAGATATACCCAAAGTACATTCTTACCTTGAGACAACACGACAAGTTTAACATGATGCATGTAAATATACCCAAACTATATTCTCACCTTGAGACAACACGACAAGTTTAACATGATGCATGTAGATATACCCAAAGTACATTCTTACCTTGAGACAACACGACAAGTTTAACATGATGTATGTAAATATACCCAAAGTACATTCTTACCTTGAGACAACACGACAAGTTTAACATGATGTATGTAAATATACCCAAACTACATTCTTACCTTGAGACTACACGACAAGTTTAACATGATTTCTTTGTGAAAGATGTTTACAAGAATTACCTAAAGTGTTCGTAAACACTAGAGTATAAGTGGATATTAAAAATATACGTTATTAACTACATCATCTTTGTCGAGAGCCTGTCTCCCGGTGGGACATCGGTAGGTTTACGGACTTACAACGCTAAAATCCTGGGTACGATTCTCATGGTGGACACCACAGATAGTATGTGTCTTTGCTCTGAAACCAAAAATCCATTGCCGACGAGTCTTTTTGCCCAATACCAGGGTTCGTCAGGCAAACTGGGATACCACAGATATAAAAACGGAGCCATTTATATCATCAGTTTTAATTACTATGATTAATTAAGTGAAGCGTATTTGAAGATATAAGGAAACATCTGTTAGCTGAGTTCTTGCACAGATCTTAAAATATAACGTTTTTTTTTGTTTTGTTTGGAATTAAGCACAAAACTACACAATGGGCTATCTGTGCTCTGCCCACCACGGTTAGTGAAACCCGGTTTCTAGCGTTGTAAGTCCGCAGACATGCCGCTGTGCCACTGGGGGGCAAAATATAACATTCATAAATAGAAACATCTGCTCATGTAGATCTTGAAAGTCGAGTTGTTCAAAACTTGAAAATACCTGTACTATTTCATATTGATCATTTTCCAGACGGTTCTGCTGTGATTAGTATCTGGCGAAAAGCTTCAGCAGATATTTCCTTTGCAACATCTAAACCAACAATTGGTCCAGTTATTAACGCTATTTTCAAGCCGAGTTTTCCATTTATGAACGCCATATTTTAATATCTGTGGAAGAACTCAGCTAACAGATATTTCTGTATATCAAAGCTATCTTCAAGTTCTGTACAACGAAAAACCTTTTGAAGTGTATTTATTGTTTTTGTTTATTTACTTCATTTACAAGTCGGATTTCAGGAAAGAATTGAAAACAGAACATTTTTTTTTCTGTTTATTTTATCATTGTTTATTTTTTACCGTTATTTAATTAAATTATCTTTACTATCTTTCACAGGAACTGACGAACAAACTTTACTTCACTTGAACATTATGATTTGATTTAAACTCTAGAGGAGTTCAACCAAATCATGGATGTTTCTTTCTGGAGTCACACTGTTGTACATTTGTCAGTGTCTAGTCCAGATAGTGTGATGCCGTCCCTAATTCCCAACCACTGACCACGAGCTCGCAACTGGCTATCAGAAACGACTTTTACTTTATTATTATTATTTATCATTTTTTATTTGTTTTAGTTTTGAACCCTGACCCCCAATGGCTCAGCGGTAAATGTGAAGGTTTATATCCCTAAAAATTGGGTTTTGAGTCACGATGGGCAACAATACAGATAACCCATTGTGTTTAACAGGAAATGAATAAAATTTAACACCCAGTGTAATGTATTTGATTTTCTACTTCTAACAGTATTATACACTTTAACTCATAAGTTTTGAAACCTAAAAGTATGAAATCTTTACCAGATTTTATTGATAAATAAACAATTAAAATAGATATACGTATCAAATCCCACGTATAGTTTTCAATTTTCTACTCCAGGCTTTACTGATGATAAATAAACAAAATATAATTATTTTTCTATATTAATATTCCTTCTAATTTTAGGCCTAAGCAGAATTTAAAGGAAGTAAGAATATGCTCGTGTTGATTTTCCTTGTTTTAATATAGATGGAGATCGTCATTACGATAATGTTAAGATCTAGGAATGCCATTGACGTCAACAATCGAGAAGGTTCGTGTAATAAGTAGATACATTGGTTACGATAGAAATATGAGTAATGACTGAATCAGACTAATAAGTTAGTTAGGAAAGCAGTGAGATATTGAGCACTGATTGATTGATTGAAGCAGATAGAAGAAGGACAAAGAGAGAGAGAGAGAGAGAGAGAAAATTACAGGAAGACCAATAGAAGAGGAAAAACAGAACGAAAACTCATTATAAAGATACAAAAAGATTAAAGAAGATAAAGAAGAAACTTATAAAAAAATTAAAAAAGAACAAGAAGAACGTAACAGAAAATTAAAAGAACCCAGAAAAAAAAAAGACACATCGTAAAGAGAGATCCACGAAGATGTAAAAAGTGATTACAACAACAACATTGAAGAAGTACAGAATGGATGTAATGCGGAAATCGAACAAGTACAGAGAGAAACTCAATGATAGCATAAAACGCTTGGAAGAGAATTTGTAAATGCTAAGATTAAACCAGCCACCCCTCTCTCTGCATCTGCCCATGAATTCCAACTTAAAACACCATTTACTACTGAATATGAAATAAAAGCACCTAATTGATCAACCCCTATTACCACTACTATTGTGAGGTTTGTTGCAACAGGATCCTCCTGCACTTCTTCAGTTATGTTAGTGCAGGACCTTCCTGAACTACAGTTATGTTGCTGCAGTACCTTCCTGGACTACTCCAATTATGTTACTGCAGAACATTCTTAGACTACTCCAGTTATATTACTACATAAACTTCCTTGTCTACTCCAGCTGTGTTACTGCGGGGTATTCCTGGACTACATCAGCTGTGTTACTGCAGGGCCTTCCTGTACTGCTTCAGCTGTGTTACTGGGGGATGTTCCTGTTAGTGCAGGACTTTCTTGGACTACTTCAACTATGTTACTGCAAAACCTTCCTGAACTACTTCAACTATGTTAGTGCAGGACTTTCTTGGACTACTTCAACTATGTTACTGCAAAACCTTCCTGAACTACTTCAACTATGTTACTGCAAAACCTTCCTGAACTACTTCAACTATGTTAGTGCAGGACCTTCCTGGACTACTTCAGTCATGTTGCTACATAAACTTCCTGAACTACTTCAACTATGTTAGTGCAGGACCTTCCTGGACTACTTCAGTCATGTTGCTACATAAACTTCCTGGACTACTACAACTATGTTAGTGCAGGACCTTCCTGGACTACTTCAGCCATGTTGCTACATAAAAACCCTGAACTACTACAACTATGTTAATGCAGGACCTTCCTTGACTACTTCAGCCATGTTGCTACATAAAAATCCTGGACTACTACAACTGAGATACCAGAACAGACACCATCGGAGGCATAACAGACTCAGTTTGAAATCATTCCAGAGCGAATAGGTTTAATAGAAAAGAACAAGCTAACCATCTTGCTGCCAGCCTTAAGAACATTAAGTAACATTGGAGCTTAGAATCGTAGCTACTTGCATGCATTTCTAAAACCCCACGAATGAAAGCAATGATACAATACAAATAATAGTGGTCTAGGCGCTATATAAATATATATATATATATATATAATCAATTTTCATGATTAACTGATTATTTATTCTGATTTTTTATTAACTTTTGCTATCGTTCAAAGAACCGTTGCTATCGTTCTAGTGAATAAGATAAAACTACATGAGTCGAAGTAAAGTAGAATATATTATAATATGTCAACCACACTGCATCTGCCATATCCAGTGCAGAAGAAGCCTTTCGCTAAGTACTGATACTGACTTATCTAACAGAATAAAAGTGACACACCAGAAGGAAGTAATGATTAACTATAACCAGGGTACAGATGAAAGAAGAATACTTAACCAAATTTGCAGAAGCTGTGGAGAGGCTTGCCAAGTTATTTTACTTGGATGCTCCACGTGAAATGATGAATTTGTTGGCACGTGACCAATTTATGGTTGCTATAACTTACAAGAAGATGATAATTAGGTTGAAGCAACCTAAGTAGGTTGTATATATATCACAGTTGGCAATATAACTTGAACACATTAAAGTCGCAGATAAACAACTGAAGGCACCATCTAGAAGTTACAGGATTGTTAGATCGAGTAGTACTGAAATACCAACTCCCGCTGGCAAGAAAAGAGTGTATAAGAAATGAAAATATTACTTAGACAACTAATTACAAAGAAATGAGAAAATAAACCACAAGGCAATAGGTGTTCCGAGTGTAAATAGAAATGGCATATTGCAGGAACTACATATAAAAGTATGTAGGGTTTCAGTAAAGGGGAATTGTTATAAATGTGGGAACCATATCGTTACAGATGAAACTGTGAGGAATTAATAGCTGTTGATATATCCAAGAGACAACACCCTAGGGATGAGTCTTCTAGCCCAATCACATTAACCAGATATCAGGAAACTGGAATCATCTTAAATTATAGGGCAAAGTTCAGCTAAGAATAATCCATCTGCCCAAAATAAAATAAGAAATTTATTGTTTAAAGAAGCCAGTCCGTAAGCTTACAGATGAAAAATCTTGCAGTATTCTACAGCTACAAAACTTCGACCTGAGTTAGTAATGAAAACTAGGAACGAACTTTCCTCTACCAATGAAGAAAGAACATGTGCTGATGCAAAGAGCATGTGGACAGAGGAAAATCGTACGTAACTGTAAGAAACTTCTCTACACATCATAATGTGGGTACATTACGTCGAGGAAGAGTAGGTACTGGGAATGAATTCATGAGGAGACATAGATGCGAGGTAAGATCAGCTTCAAACAACTTTACAGTCTCTCACCAGGAAATCCTTGTTTTCTGCAGGACAATTATTACACCAGAGCTTGAACTAAGAGTGATAAAAGGAGGGAAGTCATTGTACCATCAATAAGTAAAATACTTATACTACTGAGGTATAGTACAACCAAACACTCTAGATGGATTGGAAGAACTCTCGTGGATCTAAAGACTAAAAATGTCATCAATAGGGCTATGAACAGAACAAGCCATAAACTTCACATCAAGTCTGGATACACGATGTAAAGCTGCACATCAAAGAAAAGGTTTAGTCACCATTGAGGCAAGATGAAGGAAGTATGATGCCTGTGTGTGTTTGTTTGTTTGATTGTAATTAAACACAAAGCACACAATAAGCTATCTGTGCTTTGCCCACCATGGGTATCGAAACCGGGTTTCTAGCGTTAAAAGTCTACAGACTTACCGCTGACCATTGGGGGCAGTATGATGTCAAATGCACACATAAGGATAATTACCACCTCATTAACAATAACTATATGACCGGAGCTGTGGAAGTCATAAAACTGATCAATTCCAGAGATTACATGACTTGCTCATAGAATATCAAAATATCTTCTCCGGTGGAACTCTTGACTATAAAATATCTCACAAGGTGGATACCAGAGATTTAGTCTCAATATTTCAGTTATCCAGACGAATCTCACTTACAAAACAGACTGAAGTTTCAAGAGATAGAAACCAACAAGAAGTGAGAGAACCCATTGCTAGTCCTTGGACATCACCTGTCGTACTAGTGAAGAAGAAGGATGAATCCATAAGGTTATACAACATGTTGTTTTACCATTTAGATTATGTAACTTACTTGCTATATTTTATCGATAATTGGAGTGTCCTCACTTTGAACTACTTTTGAACACCATGCTCATCTAGCTGGATTGTATAATCATAGCTGGAGAAACCTTTAATAATATTTATGTTGGACTAAGGAAAGTTTTTGATTGCTTGAGGAAAGAGAACTTTAAGGTGAATCTCAGGCAGTGCGAATTATTTCATCAACAGGTGAGATTCCTGGGAAACATAGTAAGCAGAGTAGGAGTGGCTACATACACATCTAAGAATGGAAGATAGCTGGACTTAAACATATAGTAAATAATCTGTCAAGATGAATAGAAGGTGATTTTAAACATATGATAAAGAATCTTTCATGAAGAGTAGATGGTGAACTTAAACATATGGTAAAGATTCTGTCAAGATGAATGAAAGGTAGACTTAACATACGGAAAAGAATCTGTCAGGACTAATGGAAGTTAGACTTAAACATATAGAAAAGAATATGTCAAGATGAATAGAAGATAAACTTCAAAATATAGTAAAGAATATATCAAGATGAATGCATCATGTTAAACTTGTCGTGTTGTCTCGAGGTGAGAATGTAGTTTGGGTATATTTACATGCATCATGTTAAACTTGTCGTGTTGTCTCGAGGTGAGAATGTACTTTGGGTATATTTACATGCATCATGTTAACTTGTCGTGTTGTCTCGAGGTGAGAATGTACTTTGGGTATATTTACATGC
>NW_013668758.1:97237-98374 GCF_000517525.1 Limulus polyphemus
TGAATCTAAGGTGGACTTAAACATATGGTAAAGAATCTGTCAAGATGAATCTAAGGTGGACTTAAACATATGGTAAATAATCTGTCAAGATGAATCTAAGGTGGACTTAAACATATGGTAAAGAATCTGTCAAGATGACTCTAAGGTGGACTTAAACATATGGTAAATAATCTGTCAAGATGAATCTAAGGTGGACTTAAACATATGGTAAAGAATCTGTCAAGATGAATGGAAGGTGGACTTAAACATATGGTAAAGAATCTGTCAGAACGAATGGAAGATATACTTCAACATATAGTAATGAATATATCAAGGAGAATGGAAGGTAGACTTAAACATATCGTGAAGAATATGTCAAGATGAATGGAAGGTAGACTTAATCATATGGTAAAGATGCTGTCAAGATAAATGGAAGGTTGACTTAAACATATCGTAAAGACTCCGTCAAGATGAATGGAAGGTGAATTTAAACATATGGTAAAGAATCTCTCAAGATGAATGGGAGGTGGATTGAAACATATAGTAAAGAATCTGTCAAGATTAATGGAAGGTAGACTTAACATACGTAAAGAATCTGTCAGGACGAATGGAAGGTATACTTAAACATATAGTAAAGAATATATCAAGATGAATGGAAGGTAGACTTAAATATATCGTGAAGAATATGTCAAGATGAAAGGTCGGTGGATTTAAACATATCGTGAAGAATATGTCAAGATAAAAGGTCGGTGGATTTAAACATATGGTAAAGAATCTGTCAAGATGAATGGAAGTAAAATTAAACATATCGTAAAGTCTCCGTCAAGATGAATGGAAGGTAGACTTAATCATTTGGTAAAGATGCTGTCAAGATAAATGGAAGGTAGACTTAAACATATCGTAAAGACTCCGTCAAGATGAATGGAAGGTAGACTTAAACATATCGTAAAGACTCCGCCAAGATGAATGAAAGGTGGATTGAAACATATGGTAAAGAATGTGTCTAGATGAATGGAAGGTAGACTTAATCATTTGGTAAATATGCTGTCAAGATAAATGGAAGGTAGACTTAAACATATCGTAAAGACTCCGTCAAGATAAATGAAAGGTGGATTGAAACATATGGTAAAGAAACTTTCAAGATGAGTAGAAGGTGAA
>NW_013668758.1:98975-102242 GCF_000517525.1 Limulus polyphemus
TTATTAAAACTTTATAATCATTTACCTCAACAATAAATGATAATATTTCGGCGTCTTGATATCTTCTGCGTGTTTGCTTTCTATTAAGGATATTTCATCACGCTTTGCTGACAAAAAGTTTATGTAATCTTTGACTCTATTTATATCCATTTACATTTCATCTAACGTTTTTTTGTTTATATTTTGGAGCATAGTAGGTACGATTGGATTCTGTAAATCATGTTCAGTAACATCCGTATTTATCAGAGTTTTCTGGATCTTCTCTTGATCTCCAATATCAGTAGATTTTAACTAATTCATTGTTTCAGTTACATTTTAATCTACTGGATTTCCGTTGCAGCTTGCTGTCAAATTATATTTTTAAATTACGTTTTAATAATAGCAGTAGATTACAACAACAACAATAATAATAGCAGTAGATTGCAACAACAATAGTAATCATAACAGCAATAGATTACAACAATTATAATAATGATAGCAGTGGGTTACGACAACAATAATAATAATAGCAGTAGGTTACAATAATAATAATAGCAGTAGATTACAACAACAACAATAATAATAGCAGTAGATTACAATAATAATAATAGCAGTAAATTGCAACAACAATAATAATCATACAGCAGTAGATTACAACAATTATAATAATGATAGCAGTGGGTTACAACAACAATAATAATAGCAGTAGGTTACAATAATAATAAATAGCAGTAGATTACAACAACAACAATAATAATAGCAGTAGATTACAATAATAATAATAATAATAGCAGTAGATTGCAACAACAATAATAATCATAGCAGCAGTAGATTACAACAACAATAATATTAATAGCAGTAGATTACAATGATAATAATAATAGCAGTATATTACAACAATCATAACAGCAGTATATTACAACAATAATAATAGCAGTAGATTACAACAATAATAATATTAATAGCAATAGATTACAATAATAATAATAATAATAGCAGTAAATTGCAACAACAATAATAATCATAACAGCAGTATATTACAACAATAATAATAGCAGTAGATTGCAACAACAATCATAATCATAACAGCAGTATATTAAAACAATAATAATATCAGTAGATTACAACAACAATAATAATAATAGCAGTAGATTGCAACAACAATAATAATCATAACAGCAGTAGATTACAACAATAATAATCATAACAGCGGTAGATTACAACAACAATAATAATAATAGCAATAGATTACAAGAATAATAATAATAGCAGTATATTACAACAACAACAACAATAATAATAACAGCAGTAGATTGCAACAACAATAATAATCATAGCAGCTGTAAATTACAACAATAATAATTGCAGTAGATTACGACAATAATAATAATAATAGCAGTAGATTGTAACAACAATAATAATCACAAAAGCAGTAGATTACAACAAATAAATTAATTTTAAAGAAAAACTGGAAATAAAAAAATTGATGATAAAATAGCTGAATGAGAAAGGTTCTTGGGAAACATCCACATGATATAATAGTAAGAAAAAACAAAACACGGATCCTCCATTAGATCAGCTAAAATCCATGGTTCGATCCCTTGCGGTGGATAGAATTTAGATAACCAAATATATATAGTTTTTGCACTAAGAAAATAACAGCATCAAAGAAACAGTATATTTTGATTAAGCGAGCAAAACACTTGATAGATTGGCGAATTGGATGTATGGAAGGACGGACCGACACTGACGGAGGTATGATGATTCATCCATTTAAGGTTTAGATGTATCTTTTGAGATATGAGGGACAACAAAGTCTAAATAGGCGATAGAGAATATGTGACACTCAAGCAGAAAGAAGCTATACAAAGCCAGCTTACGTACGTCAGCCTGGACTCTTTCAAGCAGATGACACGCTCCGCCGAAAAAGCTCGTGACAAATGTTGGCTCTAGGTGCTGTGGGAGTCGATTCAATGAGCGTGGAGCTGAAGAAGCAGTCTTGCTGAAACTCGTGGAGCGTTCACAAGGCCTCGAGTACAGTTGGAAGTCAGTTTCTAATGTCAGGTTGTTAGATATGAAAATAGATCCAAACAACAATTGTGTTATCATCTGCTACAAACCTAGTGAGGTTCATAATGTCACGCGCACGCTGTTTGACCTCTCGACATTTTTGATGAAGCTATGTGTGCTTACTGGCAGGTGAAGACGCTACAAACGAGAATATTATAAGCAAACACAGAATTAAGAAATCCATTGTCTACGTAATGAGTAGAGCTTGCCTTAAACATGAAATATACAAGATTATATCAGAAGATTTTTTTTTATCGAAACCTAAATAAAATTCTGAAACTAGAATATCATAAAACACAACATTTCGATTATACTTTTTCTAGAATATCATACAACCACAACTCTTGGAATAAGCTCATTGTAATATGAAATCTCAGCCTTTTGTAGTATGTAACGAATTTGTTATTATATATTCATTTTATTATCGACGTTTGTTTAGATTACATTTATATTTAAAAACATGCCTAGCTTATAGTGTTAAATATGCATTGCGAAACTCCCGCCTATTCTCCGAAGTTGTAGAAGATTCTCGAGAGTAAGAATCAACAATATATGTATATACGTAAACACTAAAATTGTATTGTTACGTAATCTGAATTTTCTAGAAACCGTCCCACGGCTATAAATATAACCAACGCGACGCGCCAAAGAGAGGATCTAATATTAGTTTGTTATATTCATTGTGCTATAAACGTCGGAAGCTATAACTGTGATTGTCATAACGCTTATCAGTCGGAAAACTTCAGATACTTGGCCAGGATCATTTACAAAATTCGAACATTACAAATCATTTAACTTCAGTGGATTCACATCGGACATTTTTATGAAAACATTACCTAACTTCAACGGTGGAAACTCAATCTCTAAAAGCCGTATGCTCAGAGAGAACTACAGTGCTAGCTAGCTCCCTACTAAGTGAATTGTACCTATATCAACTCGTAATCAACTCGCTCATCGTGAACCCTCGATAAGATATCAGGGAAGTTCCAAACTAGAAATAAAACTTTATATTGCTTGTAAGTTTGTGAAACTTTTGTATATAAATCATTGTTTGTAATAATTATTTGTGATAACTGTTATTGTAAATTGTATTGTTGTTTGTATATTAAAACGTATTTATGTTAAAAAAGAATAAAACTGTGTGTGTCAATCTTGTTGGCAAATATCATAAACTGACTATATATCGGCGTTCACTTAACTACTAAATCCAAAGTACAA
>NW_013668758.1:102513-103963 GCF_000517525.1 Limulus polyphemus
TCAGTTAACTCAATTTCAGACCATTTGAAATTCTAATACGTAACAAGTATCAGATTGTATTTATGTTTTCCACAGGCATACAGAACGAAAGCGAGTTTAACATGTTACCGCTAGAGGACAGCTCGATCGTAAGATTTTATTGCAACCAGAAGAAGCCAGTCATCCTGGTGTAATAACCTCCTTCGAAATGAAAAAGGGATGAAAAAAGGTCCAACTTAAATCATTACATTCATGATTATTATTCGATGTTTGACAATAAAATTGCTTACGAATTTATTTTTCATGATCGTTTGAATTAATATAAAATGTATGAGCAATTCCTTTTACTTGTTTGTTTAAGTAAAGTAAGCGTACATTTTTAGATATTCCTGCTAACATAGTATTTGACTGTAAATGTTCATCCTCTAATCGTTCGTAGCACACCGACTGAATATTTAACATTAAAACTATGGCATATGATAGCTTTGATAAAATAATAAGGATAACTCGAGATCCGAGTTTTGTTCTATTCATGTTCATTTCCCTCCACGACCATTATTATTAATTAGGTCCACATTCTGCCTACTTTATTAGTGAGCTCATTCATTATATACTCAGTACCGAATAGATGACGATCTTATCTTCATCATGATCTCTATCAACTAGATTAAGCCTTGTCAGTTATCATTAGATTGCAATCCGCTTTCCTCTCCTCTTTCTACGTGATAGATAAGATCAAGTTATATACACCACTGGCTGAAGCTATGCTTCGATACTACTATGTACATGCTTTTGGTTCACACAGTAACTGATAGGATTAGATAGTAGCGCTCTCTATGTGTAATATAAATTTCAATTCGAAAAAGATTAAGAAATTATTTACGTAATAAAATTCTCGCCAAGAGAATTAAAAGTAACCTTAGAGAAAACTGAGTTACTAATGTTTCACCTACTTTTATTGTAAACCTTTGTTTAAACTGACACTCGAAACATCGTTTCCTCAACAGATTTGTTTTAAACTATCATTCTCATGGCATATAGATTTCCAAAGCACTTGCAAAAATACTATTGTTTTGTATAGTTACATACATAATCTTTGGAACTGTAGATACTATCTTAATAAATTCCTGATACACAAAGTATTCAAATTACATTCAATTTGACGTGCAGACGAATTACTGTGTCAAAAAAACCGTTTTTTAATACATTAAGTACGTTTACAGCTTTGGGGAAAACGTGGCCACTTACATTAAACCAATAGATAATTAATAATAACTTAATTAAATGTACAGAATTTACAAACACAAAATTAAAATACAACAAAGTCTCTTAATTTTAAAGGACGTTTCTTCTTTCGTACTGGTCTCCGTCTCATTGGTTTCTGTATTACGTGGGATTCATCTGCTCCATCAGGAAATGTCTCATTATCGGTAGCAGTCACATCAGTGATAGTAACTTCATCAAGGGCTTC
>NW_013668758.1:104953-108408 GCF_000517525.1 Limulus polyphemus
ATAGAGGTAAGGATGGAAATATGTCAGACTCTTTTCTGTAGCAAGAAGTTCTTTCCGTGTTACACAGTAGTTCCTCTCTGGTCTACTCAGGACCCTACTTAAATAGGCCACCACATGTTCGTTTTCGCCCACTTTCTGAGACAACACTCCTCCAATTCCGACATTACTATCATCACAATCAAGTATGTACGGCAGTGAGGGATTTGGAAGCTTAAAAAGTGGAGCTGAGGCCAATTTTTCTTTCAATGTCTTGAAAGTATGCTGGCAAGAAACTGTACATTCAAACTTCTGGCCTTTTTTGATCAAATCATGTAGTGGAGTAGCTATAGTTGCAAAGTCCTTCACAAACTTCCGGCAGTAGGTACATAGTCCCAAGAAACTTCTTAACTCTCCAGCATTGTCTGGTGTTGGCCAATGACGTACTGCTTTCACCTTACCGGGATCAATTCGCACACCATGCTCACTTACAATGTGACCAATGTAAAGCACTTCTTTTTGGAACAAGTGTCATTTCTTGGGATGAAGTTTGAGGTTTGCTGCTTTCAAGCGCTTGAGTACTTCTTCTAGCCGGGATGCTTCCTCATCAAATGTAGCTGCAAACACAATGACATCATCCAGGTACACTATGGCTATCCTGCATTGTAGGCTTTCCAGTACTCTTTCAACCAGCCTTTCAAATATTACTGGAGCATTGCTAAGCCCGAATGGCATCACACAGTTTTGCCAGAGACCTTGGCCATAACTAAATGCAGTCTTAGGTTTACCTGATCCGTTATTTTCACTTGATGGAAACATGATATTAAGTCCAGAGTTCAAAACCACCTGGCTCCACTTAGGGCATCAAGAGTATCATCAATTCTTGGCAGTGGATATGAGTCCTTTTCGGTTATACTGTTAAGAGCCCTGAAGTCCACACAGCAAAGTTGGGTCCCATCCTTCTTCTGGACTAACACGACGGGAGTGGACCAGGGGCTATCTGATTTCGCGACTATCTCTTCTTTAACTAGGCCATCCATGACCTTATCTATCTCTTGTCTCTTTGCTGGAGCTATTCTCCTCGGAGGGATCTTTATTGGATGGTGATTGCCTGTGTTTATTTTGTGCTTCACAAGGTCTGTGCAGCCGAGATCATGATTTCCTTTTGACAAGACGTCCAAATACTTCGCCAAAAATTCCTTAACCTAAAAAACCTGTGATGATGAAAAATGGACTGTGCTCTTGTTATAGAGGTCAGAGGTAACTGTTCTGAGAGAGGATGTCCTTTCTTTATGGTCGTATTTCTTGCCTTATCATTGACTAGCTCTACCTCCTGGCACACACCCAACAATACCCCTTCCCTAAGTGTCTGCTCACATTTAGAGAAATTAGCCACTGCTATGGGTACTGCTTGATGACCTGCCACAAGTGACCTTCCAATCTTCACGTCTGCTGGCCTTGATAGGTCTTCCACTGCTTTATTCTACCCCATGAGCTCAATAGTTAGCCACACTGATCCCTATAACCTTGCATAATGTCCTGTCACACCACAGAGCTTCTGTATGGTTTCTGGTACTCCTTTGTGATCCACCACCTTGATACTCTCTGACAGGACTGAAAATGTCTGCATTAGGGTTTAGCTGCAGGGTCTGGAAGGGGCTTCCTGTTGTCTGGGGCTGATTAGGTTCATGGTTAATATATCCTCCATGTGTAAAAGACAGTAAATCGTCCTTTAATGTATTTAATTCACTTTGAAATTTACTAATCTTTTCCATTTGTGTGTGCTGGCTTTCTCTTAACTGTTGGAGACTTTCTTTCTGTTTCTTTTCTTTTTCCAGTTGCCACTGGTGCTGGTTTTCTTGCCACTGCTGTAGTATCTATTCTTGTTTATTTTATCGTTCTTGTTGTTTCCTTTATTTTTCCTACAACAACTGTTGTAATCTCTCTTGTTTATTTTGCTGTTCGAGCTACCACTGTTGCAGGTTTTCTTGCCATTGTTGTTGTCTTTCTTCTTTCTTCTTGTTTCTTTTCTTTTCCTTCAACAACTGCTGTAATCTCTCTTCTTGTTTCTTTTATCTTTCCTCCAAAAACTGTTGTAATCTCGTTCTTCTTGTTTCTTTTCTTTTCCTTCAACAACTGCTGTAATCTCTCTTCTTGTTTCTTTTATCTTTCCTCCAACAACTGTTGTAATCTTTCTTTTTTTGTTTCGTTTCTTTCTCCTCCAACCACTGCTGTAGTCTCTCTTCTTGTTTATTTTCTCGTTCTTCTTGTTTGTTTTCTTTTCCTCCAACAACTGTTGTAATCTCTTCTTGTTTATTTTCTCGTTCTTCTTGTTTGTTTTCTTTTCCTCCAACAACTGTTGTAATCTCTCATCTTGTTTATTTTGTTGTTCGAGCTGCCACTGTTGTTGTCTCTCTTCTTTTTTATTTTCTCTTTCTTCTTGTTTCTTTTCTTTTTCCTCTAACAACTGCTGTAATTTCTCTTCTTGTTTATTTTCTCGTTCTTCTTGTTTTTTTTTGCTGTTCTTCTATTGCTGCCATCAAATCTGCTAAGCTGTAGTTTGATTTGACACATCTCGTTTCCATCTTCTTTTTTTTTCTTTTCCATCCCACTCTCTGACATCAGTATGCTATGTATCTGCTTGTTTGTTTCCGGTAGAAATTCTTACCGAGGGTCTTTAGCGATACAAGTCCTTGCTTGATTAAACCAATTTATTCTTCCTCGATACAAACTTTTAGTACATAGTAGTTCCACAATCAGTATGTTTCTCGTCACCTTAAACTTAACAACTTTTATAATACACGCTATAAATCACAGTGATTCACAATCTCGGTATCTTCGCTTTCGACGAGTGCAAAACACACACTTTACGTCTCACTAGCTCGAAACTAACAGAATCTTAAATTACACGGAACTCAAAATAACTAATGCTCTCTCTTCATTTATATATATATATATGCTGACTTTTCTGCCAGCTTTATATACTAACGAAGAGGGCATCTCGAACCTCCCCGATCGTAACAATAGCTTAAGGTGAGATCTCAAGATTTGAAACCTTTTACAACGTAAACCTATAACACAGTAACGAAAGAAAGTTGACCAGATATTATACTAACTGAATTTTAAGGATTCAAGACAAAACTCTGAGATGTACTGGTAAAACGAATGATCAAACCTTGTATTCAGTTCTTGCGTGCGTTTATTTATCACATATTTCGGAATATGTAGACAAACTATGAAAGCAGTCATACAGAACGAACCCATAAAGTGGTTAACGATTTTCATCCCCTTTTTGTCCACATTATTCCTGTTCCTGATACACCTGTGTGTATGAATGATATTAAAAACACGTTATTATGTTTCATTATGTTGTGAATGATATTAAAAACACGTTATTATGTTTCATTATGTTGTGAATGATATTAAAAACACGTTATTATGTTTCATTATGTTAGGAATGATATTTCAAGCACGTTATT
>NW_013668758.1:108763-114918 GCF_000517525.1 Limulus polyphemus
GTTTCATTATGTTATGAATGATATTTAAAGCACGTTATTGCGTTTCATTATGTTAGGAATGATATTTAAAGCACGTTATTGTGTTTCATTATGTTATGAATGATATTTAAAGCACGTTATTGCGTTTCATTATGTTAGGAATGATATTTAAAGCACGTTATTCTGTTTCATTATGTTATGAATGATATTCAAGCTCGTTATTATGTTTCATTATATTGACACTCTTCGCTTTAACACACTTTCCACACAGTTCGTCGTTAGATTCGTGTTAGAGAAGAGACGCATTTGTAAATTAGAGTAAGGAAGCTCATTATGTTAATATAATAATAAGTTAACGATTTATAAACATAAAGAAGTGATTTATTTTGGGGGTAACATACTACATGTTTCGATAGGACATTGGTCAGCCTTCTTCAAGTAAGCATACAGGGTTTATATATAGATACATAAACAAAGGACACAAGGGTTTAATAGTGATTTATTTTGGAGGTAAGATACTACATGTTTCGATAGGACATTGGTCAGTCTTCTTGAGGTAAACATACAAGGTTTATATATATAAATACATAAACCAAGGACAAAATTGTTTAATAGTGATTTATTTTGGGGAACATACTGCATGTTTCGATAGGACATTGGTCAGTATATTGGTTTATATAAGTAGTTACTCCAACTGTTGCATACACATTTGTGTCAACCTCAGGTGGGGAGGGGGTAGAGACGGTGACGTCATAGTTCCACGAATAAAGGAGCGTTGCTAGGCCGCCATGACAGGCGGACATGACAACGGGAACTGTCCAGAAAATTTTTTGCAATTTCCATGAAGTGGAACTAGAGGGCGCAGTAGTATGATGTCATGATGATCTCATCATAGAATGTCTCAACCAGTGATTACGTCATCAATGTTACAAGGAAAATTATGAAACAAGTATTTTAACACTGTTACACATGTCAGTTTTGACCACACAAAACAAATATTTTAGGCAACAATTTACTTTACATACTTTTACAATTATATTTTGCTTTATGTATAAAACACTTCACTAATTCATTAGTTCCATATTTAATCATGTTTTTGGAATTTCTTGACCTTTTTCATTTCTATAACGAGAATCTATTCGTCCTGAAAATGGTATATATATTAAGAATAATTGATTTAATCTATCCATTCAGTTACTTTTTATTACGAACTATAGTGTTTAAGTGAGTATCAAAATGAAAAATATGTGTACATAAATTCTGCCATTCTGAATTTGATAGAAGAAAGAGAATCTTATCAGATATCATATCAATAACATGATAATTAAATTGACACGTAAACAAAATAGAGGGGATATTATTAACACACACACAACACGAAATGCACGACTCCAACCTTCTAGATGAAAATCTTGTTCAGTTTTGCTCTGTACAGCTACACTAATGTTTGATATCCACTGTTGAAATTCCTCCCATTCTGTTGAAGAAAAGTGATACCTTCCTTGGTTGGATATAGTTTTTCCTTATCCAAAGTCTTTGAACTGTCGAATATGAATATTCAAATTATTTTCGTAAATTGATAGAGTAATATAACGGTTGTTCTCACTAGAATAGACATGAGGTGATTCAGATGTTTCTTCACGTTGTATAATAGTAGATGAACCTAACTGTTATTTTTTTATGTTTTACTGGTTCTTCCTCTCTATTGCATTTGATCTTTTCACCATTTCATTATTGTCAACATCATTTATTTTCTTTACAATAGACTAAAATATAAAATAGTATATAAATAGTAAATCACATCAACATATTTACTAATATAAAGAACATGACTGAAAATAAACATTACTATGTCAAAGAAACACAGAAATATGATTTATAAGCAAAGAAGTATATGTTACGTTATGTTTATGTTTAATGGATGGTTAATCGTTATTTTTTTTAAGTAGTAGAACTGCACCAGTCTGATTATTAGTGGTGAAAGGGACAGGATATTTATATTTGAAAAGTGACCCAGATTTTAATGAAGTTTAGAGTGTTTGTTTTAGACAGATATTAAAAATTATGATATGTATGAACTGAGCTTATCTACAATAATCAGATACAGTTAACTTTGTCACCATTTGAGTACATTAAAATACAGTTTGTTGTGTCGAATAATGAAATTGCAAGTCCTCATACATTTCACATGTTGATTATTCACTGACTTTGAAATTCAAAGACAAACAAAAACTGTAGTTAATGTATAGTGAATATAAAACGTATGTAGAAGATATACGATTATGCAGAATTTTAACTATTTATTTTCAATATTAATTATAATGTAAATACATAAATAACGACAATGTATTATAATAGACTTGGCCAAATCAAAACTGACATTTGTTCATTGGTCACACGTATGTCAAGAACCCTTTTTATTGCTATGCAGCATTTCATCTGATATATAGCAACACTGATTTTAGTTATTACCATAACGTTGTTTCGTATACATTAATTATATTCTCTGAGTTCACTGTCGATTATAAACTATATAAGATCTTACATACTGAGTTGGAATGAACATTATGTGTACGAATAAAATTGTAAACTATGTGACTGAAGTTTTGTTAAGTATGTATGACAGCATATTGGGCAGTGACGAAACTTGAATTTTATATAAGAGCACTGAATTGTATAATTCATGTTACCGAATCGTTGTTTCAAAATCTTTGAAGTAATCACTTGATTTATAATTAAAGGTCCTTTTACGATTATGTTCATTTGTGCATTTGGAAAACTAATAAGTTTAAATCAAGTTTTGAAAGATATTGAAATAGAATTTCTGGTGTGTAGGAAGGAAAGCGTTATTTCGTTTGAGCAAACACAAGGTCAAACTTTAAAATCTTGTCATCAATAATACGTAATCACGTGACGATCTTTGTATATCCTAATGAACAGCTGTCTTGACGTCAGACAGAGGTTTATCTCAAAGTTTTATGTATAGAACATCAAGTGAATAGTAGGTGTTATTTTAAATAATAATAAAGTTAAACAGTAAGTCGCTCATTTATCATATTTAGGTGTAGTAAAATGACATCATACATAGAAGGTTAACAAGAGAACATTATATACTTATAAAGTGGAACCGTAAGTTAAATTATATAGAGAATTAAATAAGCGTCCTTTTCAGGGCGAAAAAGTAAGTAAAATAAGTTATTGGTTATAATAACTGCCTCATTCAAAATAATGGAAAATAAGAACTGATATGTGTTATAATATAATAGTTGTTTCGTTGACTTGTGAAAATGAAACAGCAGGTTTTTAAAATCGTTGGAACATTGTCTGCTCAAAGTAACACTATCCTTAGTAGTAATAACATTATCGGCCCAAACAAATGCTATAAACCCTTGTAAGTAAAAACAGTCATAATGAAATCTAGATGTTTGAAATCAAATTGCCTTTAGTAACACAATGCTTATATAGAATCTCAAATAATAGCATCCACCTATGTAAGGTACGCGTAATTATACCTAGTAAGACCACCCATCTATAAAAACATTATCTGCCTACGAAATCACCACCCGCCTTTGTAAACCTTATGCAAATTAAAACTATAAAGTAACGTGTAAAATGAAATATTTTGTCAGGAACAATATATATCATAGTTATATGGATAGCATAAAGCTAAACTAGTGAAACAGTAAGACTGTCGTTAAACTAATGGTTTTACTTGTAACATAATTAAATGTAGACACTGAGACACCCTACATTGAGCTCATCATTGAACAATATACAAGTTACAACGTCCTGCCCTACATTACAATACAACACATTTTACAATATACAAGTTACAACATTGTCTTGTCAACTGCCCTGTTATCCCATAGAAAAGAAAATAGGTCATCGAAGTCTAATGGACAAACAAGAAGACAAAGACAACCTAAAACTGGTAGGAAACATATAAGTTACTGGTTTTTGTTATCACTAGAAGACTAAAACTGGTAGGAAACACACAAGGTACTGGTTTTTATCACTAGAACACTTAAAACTGGTAGGAAACACACAAGGTACTGGTTTTTTATCACTAGAACACCTAAAACTGGTAGGAAACACACAAGGTACTGTTTGTTTTATCACTAGAAGACTAAAACTGGTAGGAAACATACAAAGTACTGGTTTTTATTACCAGAAGACTAAAACTTGTAGGAAACATACAAGGCACTGGTTTTTTATCACTAGACTCGTTTCGAAGAGACTATAAACTATATCTAAGTCCAGATGCATGTTATGACGAGACGATACCTCTACTATTAGGTGCCTATTTCTATGAGACGACAATGTAAAGGGGTATATTTCTTCTTCCAACTTTATATCTTATAATAAAACAATTAACATTAAAGATTCCCGATGAAATGCAGGGTTTGGGAGTGGTACAGATTATTTAAACAACAAGGAAAACCTACTGATTTCTATCGTCTAGTCACGTGTACATCAGTTAAAATTTGTGAAATGAATACGAATTCGAAATTATTTTCATTATAAGTTATAGAAAATAAACAGTTTTTATACCAACATAAAGTAGGAAAATAAGAACTACACATGTGGTCTCAGTTTCAGTGTGGTTTTCCAGGGTGGTCAAAAATTATCTTTCCTATTTTAAAATTTAAATAAGTAAAGACATACACCATTTAGTTTTCACGATCTTGTAGCCCAGCTCAAACAGTTTATATTGACATGTCAGTAGACTTCTACGTGTGCACCATTAATGTCTTTCAGCACGTCTACCATTTGCTGCAATATGCCCACAGTTACAGTGGCGATGGCGTCCGTTATCCTGGTCTTTATCTCTGTGATGTTTGCTAAAGGTGTACGATACACGATGTCCTTAACATACCCCCAAAGAAAGAAGTCTAGTGGAGTGATATGTGGCGAGCGCGGATGGCACGGAATTAGCCAACGTTTCAAGCCAAACGACACATTGAGCCTTTTTGCACGGTTGCCATTTTGTGGGTTAACACTACTCACTGGAGAAAAAAAAAGACATGACAATAAAAACTGTTTGAGTTGGGCTACAAGATTTCGCATAGTTGTATTTCATTAGTTATTTAATTATCAAATTTTAAAATGGGAAAGATAATTTTGGACCACTCTGTATAATCCAAGGTACCATTGTTAACCCTAAAACTATTGGTGTATGTGAACTCAGTTTCAGTTTTGTTTTCTTCAATTATAAATACATTAATATATAGCCCAAGGTACAATGTATCACTCTTAACCCTAAAACTATCGGTGTGGTTCACATTTTTCTAAACTACTGGTGCACAAAACGGGGATCCGCTGCTTTTTTAGCTACTAGAGCATAAAGCATACGAGTCACAAGAAATACTGTTACGTCTCTGGTCGTTTGTTAGTTTCCCGTATAAATTCTTCTTGCCTCATACTTATCCAGTAAAATCTCTGTCACAGGTGACTCAATTTCTTCTTAACTCCAAGATGTCCTCCTGTTAAACTATCATGGGATTGACGCAGCACAACATCCCGTAACTTTCTCGGTATAACTGTTTGCCAGGTCGTCACTTTCCCATCTCTCGACAAGAATACCATCTTCAAGCTTCAACTGGTCCCATTGTGCTCAATAGTTCTTTGTCACAGGGCTTACGCTAGGCACATTCTCCTAAGCAAGGCGCAAAACACTTGCTTGTAGAAAATCAATTATTGGCTTCAAATCTTGGTATTTCTCTTCTTCTGCGTTAATATCTATACCTGGTTCAACTTCACCATCATCAACTCCTTCAGTTACTTTGACGTCAGCTTGATGGCACCTGGTTAGTCCAATCTCTCTTTTAACACTTACCAGAATTCGGCCTTCTTTGTTCTCAAACGTCATTTTATCAAAATTAACTACACACTTCCTCGGTAGTAAATAGTTCAATCGTAGTATGCAATGGTCTTCAATGTCAGCCAAGTATACTTTGTGTCTGTCCTTTATGCCCATGAGCTCAATAAATACCCACACTGGTTCCCACAACCTTGTATAATGTCCTGCCACATTTCTGTCTATTATATAATCAACTATCTTTGACATTCTGTCTATTATATAATCAACTATCTTTGACACCCTGCCTATTATATAATCAACTATCTTTGACATTATGTCTATTATGTTATCAACTATTCTTAACATCCTGTCTATT
>NW_013668758.1:115918-123178 GCF_000517525.1 Limulus polyphemus
GGCCTTCTTTGTTCTCAAACGTCATTTTATCAAAATTAACTACACACTTCCTCGGTAGTAAATAGTTCAATCGTAGTATGCAATGGTCTTCAATGTCAGCCAAGTATACTTTGTGTCTGTCCTTTATGCCCATGAGCTCAATAAATACCCACACTGGTCCCCACAACCTTGTATAATGTCCTGCCACATTTCTGTCTATTATATAATCAACTATCTTTGACATTCTGTCTATTATATAATCAACTATCTTTGACACCCTGCCTATTATATAATCAACTATCTTTGACATTATGTCTATTATGTTATCAACTATCTTTGACATCCTGTCTATTATATAATCAACTATCTTTTACATTCTGTCTATTATATAATCAACTATCTATGACATTCTGTCTATTATATAATCAACTATCTATGACATTCTGTCTATTATATAATCAACTATCTTTCACATCCTGCCTATTATATAATCAACTATCTTTGACATTCTGTCTATCACATTATCCAGTATCTTTGGTCTTCTGTCTATTACATTATCTATCATCTCCCATTATGTAGATCATTCACTTTTAGTATTTTAAAGTATATACATTTTACAATCCATGCATTTATCAAAGAATAGAACTACGTTATACATTAAAGCTCCGTGTTCGCTAATTCAGGGCCTAGGGAAATATGGGACTTGTGTGATTAACAAGAAACTAGACCAAGATCTGTGGTCTGAAATAAAAATACGATTTTCAAAATAATACAGAAGCCATCAAATATATCACACGCACTCATTCCTAACTTCTAAAAAAACATGGTCATACCAACTCCGACGGTGTTACTCGCGTGGAGTGAATCCGGTGCAGTCCTTGATTGGGATCCAAACTATGATATATCACTGAATAGATTGAGTTATTACTCTACACGAGCAGTAATTACAAGTAGAGCGGACACGAACAGAAATATATCAAATCTAATCTCGATCCTTTCCTTAGATTATACTTACTGACTTTGAATATCCAGTAAGCTCGTGTAACAGTAGCAATATGTGAATCAAAGCTAGTGTTGTAATCAATTAATAATGTAAAGGTAGTTTTTGTAGAAAATTTTAACTTCTTTGTTACGTATCTGTAGAGGATTATATAGCATAAGATACAGAACACATCAAATATATCACACTCATTTCTAGCCCATAAAGCAATACCGAGATAGGCTAAAAGACATAAAATAATAAACAAAGCAACTAAAAGATAAACCACTGAGATAACATAATACACAGGGATGCCGTAAGATAAACCACTGAGATAACATAATACACAGGAATGCCGTAAGATAAACCACTGAGATAACACAATACACAGGGATGCTGTAAGTTAAACCAGTGAGATAACACAATACACAGGGATGCTGTAAGATAAACCACTGAGATAACACAGTGGTTTATCTTACAGCATCCCTGTGTATTGAGATAGCATAATACACAGGGATGTCGTAAGATAAACTATTGAGATAAATAACTCACAAAAATGTAAAAAGATAAAACTCAAAATAGAACAACACACATAGAGAAGTTAAAAGATAAACTACTCAGACAAGATAATAAACAGAGATGTTAAAAGATAAACCACTGAGATAACAAAATACCAGAACATTGATCACTAAATCAAAATAACTCACAGAGAGGCTTAAAATTAACCAATAATACAACATAATATACAGAGAAGACAGAATATAAACCGTTGAGACAAAAGAAACATAGAGATGTTGAAAGGATAAATCACTAAAATAACATATCACAATAAACCACTGTGACAAAGCTACTCATGATGTGGCTAAAAGATAAACCAGTGTGATAAAATATACTGACCAGAGCTCTAGAATACAATATATCGGGAACCTAGAGATCTATGATATAACGCTCGAGGCAGCCTGGAGTTCTAGGACAAATCACACGAAGTAGCCTGAAATTATAGGATATAACACACGAGACAGCCTGAATTTCTAAGATATAACACACAAGACAGCCTTGAGTTCTATGATATAACAGGCGAGGTAGCCTCGAGTTCTATAATACAACACATAAAGACAGCCTGGAGTTTTAGTATGTAACAAAACAAGGAGATTGAAGCTCTAGGATATAACTCCAGGAGAAACAACAGATAACGATACGACCCAGCGATAAGACTTAAGTTCTGATGTGTATATCACAGAAGGAACATCTGAACACATTATTGTCTTTAATTCTTGGAGTCAACACAAACAGTAGAAAAAAAACCCATAAAAACTGGGAAGGTTATTAATGCTTATAAAAAACGTTCCTATAAAATAAGACCAAGTAATATATACCATGCTTCTAATGTCTTACAATAGTAAAGACATTTAAAATCGCAATAAAAATAATTCTGAGACTTTTCTATAGCCTGTTTTCCTAATTTTTAACTCTAGTTTAAAATGATTTCTGACAGTTTTGATCTTACATTCTGTCTAAGGTTAGCTTCTCCATCAGGCTGCTGGTTGTAAGGTCAAATTAACTTTCTCATAAAACAACTCGTGTTCTATGTAAGGTTAAGTTCTGCAGAAGACAGTTTGTGCTATATTTAAGGTTAACTATTTATCCTCCCGATTTTCCATCCCATTGACAAATTTTGTCATTAGCTCAACACTAAAGGTACACTCGTCTTTCATGTTTGAGCTTTGAGCAGAAACTTGAGAACTTGCCGCCATTTTCATAAATTAATTCCATTTGCCGAAAAGTGAGTATTGAGATATGAATTGGTAAAATTATTTCTGCGTCCATTACCAAAAAATCTTTATACATCAACAAACATGTTTATTCTATGCTTTTCTTTCAGGTCATTCTATGTACCATTTTACTGTTTTCAATGCTGTAATTTATCCTAAACGATTTGTTTTACAGTCTACTGTCCTTTCAGGTCATTCTATATAATATTTCACTGTTTTCAATGCTGTAATGTATCCTAAACGATTTGTTTTACAGTCTACTGTCCTTTCAGGTCATTCTATGTAACATTTCACTGTTTTCAATGCTGTAATTTATCCTAAACGATTTGTTTTACAGGCTATTTTTCTTTCAGGTCATTCTATGTTACATTTCACTGTTTTCGATGCTGTAATTTATCCTAAACGATTTGTTTTACAGGCTATTTTTCTTTCAGGTCATTCTATGTTACATTTCACTGTTTTCGATGCTGTAACATATCCTAAATAAATATTTACAAATATTTAAGTTTTTAGGCATTAATTCCAATAATGTGGAGCGTAACATGTATTCAGTGTTATATAAACATTTATTTGCCATTATTACATTAATATTTATACTAAACGTTATACAAACAGAAAATTACTACCGTTTTAACACATTAACACAGCGTGCGATTTCACATTGCTATAGCACTTTATGAGCATTAACGTTTGAAATCTGTCGTAGCTGGAAAAGTATGGGTCTGGTTGCAATGTCCAGTCGGCATTAGTTGATTACCTTCTTGATATGTGAGGAGGAGGTGGACACATAATATTTTTGGAAATTTAGAGGTATGGCTTTTTCAGAATGAAAGGGAGTCGTGCAGAGTCCTCTGGAAAGTAGAAGGAAACTAAGTAGTCAGTTATCTCAGTGGAAGCAGGTAAAGGATGGGGGAAAATACAAAGTCTAAAGCCTTGCTAGTTTGGAGAAAAAATGTTTTTTGAAACACCCCAAAAGTGAGTATTTTGAAGGAAAACTAATTGTGCAATCTCCGTTTTTTATTTCTTTGGAAAACTCAGCAGTGAAACAATAACTTTCATAACAAATATTATACCACTTCGAATGCTAAAAAAGCAGATATCTGACATTCAGAATAAAAACAAAGTTAAAGATGGACTAACTTTGCAAACAGCGTTCTCTTCTTTGTAAGTGGTTTGTGGACACATTCATGCTGCATGGATCGAAACTAGATATTGTAGTGATTGACTGAATCTCAGCCAGGGAACACCAAAAAACATTAAATCGGGGAAACCAGAAGTCAAAGTAAGTTGTAAAGCATTCTCTGTTCATATAAAGTCAGAAGTTTTCCAGTAAAGCTTTGAGTAAATATAGTTGATTAAGAAGGCGGGATGTCCAATGATGCATGGTATTATACAGCTGGTTAAGAAGGCGGGATGTCCAATGATGCATGGTATTATACAGCTGATTAAGAAGGCAGGATGTCCAATGATGCATGGTATTATACAGCTGATTAAGAAGGCAGGTTATCCAATGATGCATGGTATTATACAGCTGGTTAAGAAGGCGGGATGTCCAATGATGCATGGTATCACAGAGCTGGTTAAAAAGGCAGGATATCCAATGATGCATGGTATTATACAGCTGGTTAAGAAGGCGGGATGTCCAATGATGCATGGTATCACAGAGCTGGTTAAAAAGGCAGGATATCCAATGATGCATGGTATTATATAGCTGATTAAGAAGGCGTGAATGGTGTATACAATGAAGTCTATACTCTCAAATCGTTCGAAGTTAAGGTGATCAAAGTTTGAAAGAGTAGAGATGGTGTATACAATGAAGCCGATCCCTATAAATTGTTGGAAGTTATGGTGATCAACGTTGGACAGGAGAGTAATTTTGTATACAATGAAGTCTATTGCTACAAACTGTTGGGAGCTAAGGCAATCAACATTGAACAGTGGAGTGATGGTGTATATAATGAAGACTATCTCTACTGACAAGTGGAAGCTAGGATGATCAAATTAAGACAGAGAAGTGATGGTGGCTAACAGTCAACAGGGATGAGTCGAACCGTACTAGACTAACATACAATAAAATGTTGGTGTTACCAGTGTAAGTCAGTTTAATGTTTGAACTTTATGTGACCCTGCAGCATGAATACTTAGATTTTCAAAACATCCAAAACTTCAATCATAACACGACCTGACAACAGTCACTAAAGTGTCCAAACCTATTGATTTCCTCAGTAAGTTTTAAAGAACCTCGAGAGTGTTTATTTAATTAGTTAACAGGTCTTACCATGAGATGCACGAACAGGTTTTACTAACTTGCTGTTTACAATATTAACAAGTGGCTTTGTATCTATCCGAGGCAATGTCTGGTGTAATTGAACTGAAAGCATCCTTCGATGTAGAAAATGACATGCTGGTGACATATAGTATGTCAGTGACACTTGACATAGACAAGAACTGTACACGGCAGTTAATATAACGAAGCCCTTTTGACTCACTCGTAATTGAGACGTTTGAGGAAGTTTTAAAGCAAAGAGAATGTTAGTTTAACAACAACTTCGGAGTAAACCAATTACTCAGCAGAGATGGATAGAGCTTGAGAGTGAGGAAAACAAACATTAACAGAATTACTCTGTTAAACCACAGTATTGGTGATAGATACACTAATTGTTTGAATACATGTTTCCTAGAAGATTTATTAGCTGTGTATGTTTGTTTTTATTTGCAAAACAAAATTTAATTGTTTAAAAAGTTTGCCCGTAATTAAATAATTTCCAATAATTAGTTGCTTGGCGATAAAATATAAAAATATTTTCAGCTATATATAAGTGAACACAAAAAAAATATTCTAATAAGTGAACTGAAACACACATTCTAATAAGTGACCTGAAAAACACATTTTAATAAGTTAACACAAAAACACATTATAATAAGTTAACACAAAAAACACATTCTAATAAGTGAACACAAAAACATTCTAATAAGTGAACACAAAAACATTCTAATAAGTGAACACAAAAACACCTTCTAATAAGCGAACACAAAAACACCTTCTAATAAGCGAACACAAAAAACACATTATAATAAGCGAACACAAGAAACACATTTTAATAAACGAACACAAAAAACACATTATAATAAGCGAACACAAGAAACACATTGTAATAAACGAACACAAAAAACACATTATAATAAGCGAACACAAGAAACACATTTTAATAAACGAACGCAAAAAACACATTATAATAAGCGAACACAAAAATTCTAATAAGTGAACACGAAAAACACATTCTAATAAGTGAACACAAAAAACACATTCTAATAAGTGAACACAAAAACACATTCTAATAAGTGAGCACAAAAACCCATTTTATTAAGTGAAAACAAAAAAATACATTATAATAATTGAACACAAAAACATTCTAATAAGCGAAAACAGAAAACACATTCTAATAAGTGAACTGAAAAACACATTCTAATAAGTGAACTGAAAAACACATTATAATAAGTGAACTGAAAAAACACATTCCAATAAGTGAACTGAAAAAACACATTCTAATAAGTGAACACAAAACACATTCTAATAAGTTTGTTTGTTTCTTTGGAATTAAGCACGAAGCTACACAATTTGATTTCTGTGTTCTGCCCACCACGGGTATCGAAACCCAATTTCTAGCATTGTAAGTCCATAGACATATCGCTGTGCTACTGGGGGGCCATTCTAATAAGTGAACTGAAAAAAACACATTTTAATATGTGAACAGAAAAAATACATTCTAATAATTGAACACAGAATTTTACAAAGTTTTTTCTGAGAAAATGAGCCAACACAGTCTTTGTTTCTTCGTTATTCTTCCAGAACACCAATTTCCAGTAAATCGACCTGTCAATGATATGTCTGCAACAGTATTTATATAAAACGAAAAAAGAAAGAAGAAAACTTTTAAGTAAGTCGTTAGTTAAGCCTAGTTGCTGATCTTCTATTATTGAAAGATTATCGTAAGGCTTAAGTTCTCTAAGAATATTCAATTTTTAAGACTGAGAAATTAGATTTACTTTTTCAATTTTTGAATAAGGCAATATGTTAAATGAATGATTGCTAGATTTTATAGAATATGTTGCTTTGTCCAAGTTTCACCTATTGAGAGAACTAAAAATTAAAATGCTATAAGAATTATTTATTCACTCTGAGCAAGAAACACATACTTTTTCAATGAGCTCGGTATATCAAGTTTCTTGTTTATCTAATTCTGATCCCACGTTTCATTATGACTCAATGAACTGTGTCTCTTGTGGCATGAACAAAACCTTTTATTTTAACTCAATGAACTGTTTCTACTGTGGCATGAACCAAAAGTTTTATTTTAATTCAATGAACTGTGTCCACTATAGCATGAACCAAAAGTTTTATCTTAACTCAATGAACTGTGTCTACTGTGGCATGAACCAAAAGTTTTATTTTAATTCAATGAACTGTGTCTACTATAGCATGAACCAAAAGTTTTATCTTAACTCAATGAACTGTGTCTACTGTGGCAT